>NC_060283.1:52991220-53266957 GCF_021613505.1 Equus quagga | reverse complement strand
TCAGACATCACCTGGGGGTGGTGGAGGATAAGGAATCTGATGAGCGAGGATCAGTTATCAAGGGTGGGGGATTCTCGCTCTTGAGGACAAGGCCCAAAGACCGGAGCCAGACTAAAGTTTGGTTAAGAAGAGAGTCTTTGTCAATAACCACACCTTCCTACCTAGAGAGTTTCTTTCCGAAACTCTTTTGTTCAAAACTTGGAAATCTTTGTTCTCTGTTTTATGACAAAGCAGAAGCTATCATTTTGTTTTGAAATAAGAACAGGAGCAGATAAAAATGTTGTGCCAAAGATCAACTGTGCAGGAAAGCGTTTCTATCACCTCTGAACGCATTTTAGGTGCACTCCCACACACACTTTTCCTGCCGTGGGGCCATGGAAAGTTGGCAATAGGAGCTCAGCACTGGCAGCCAAGGGGTTAATATTGTAATGGTAACATGGAGGGCTGCCCTCAGACAACACACTTCATCAGTCAACTGTTTCTCCTGCTTCTGCTGCGTGAACTTACATACTTTCAACTTACTCCACACTGTGCCAGCTATTACAAATGCATCACAGTAGAGGGGCTGGTATGAAAATATTTGAAACTATTTAAAGTATCTGCAAACATATGCATTCTTGTTTTGTTACATTTTCTCCCATTGTTACCCAGGGCCATGTCTGTCCTTTCTGTCTCCATTGTTTTCCCACTTCTGTTAAGCATTAGAGATGAATCTTATCGCGTTTTGATCTCTTCCTCACCTCAAAACAAACAAAATTGCACGCAGGAGGGTGCGTTGAGTACAGCAGCGCTTCTCCAAATGTGGTCTGCAGAATGGTCTTTGGTCAGCTCAACATTTCCACAGGTAAAATGCTATTTTAATAAATACCTTCAAAAACTGGATTTAGAATAATGAGGCTACTTCTCTGGCCTCTATGTTGGCACAGACTAACAGTTTTGCTCACGTGAATACTTTATATTTTAGTGTTAAATATATGGTAAATAGATTCATTTACAAGGCATATCCATTTAGAGATTTATTTGTTGAACAACAAAAAATTGCCTTTTAATGCAGAACATACATAGTATACATTTCAAATATGATAGAGTTTAACACTTTTTAAAAAGTGTTTGGAAGAGCATTTATCTATCTATATGTTCTGTTGATTGTTAGTAAATTGACTGCTTTCCTTTTTACTCTTTTGATTTATCACCGTTAATTCTTTAGATCTTAGAAAATTAATTAATTCCCCTTTCTCATTTTTCCATTACTTCATCCTAACTAGCTCAGAGTGTGGTTATCATGGTTTGCTTATGTAACAAATTTTTCTACCTTTGTCCTCTCAAATCAGATCCCGAGTTGATTTGGGTTTGCCCCTTATGTCCCGGGAAATATAGCGCGCCATTTGGATTCTCTGGGAGGCAGACACTCAGGAGAAGTTAGTGGAACAGAGGGTTATTAGGGAGTAATTTCCTCCATGAAAGAAACAGAAGGAGGCAGGATGGGGTGGGAAGACATCAGACAGTGACGCAGACCTGATAAAGTATGGCCCTGCCCAACAGGGAGCAAAGATGGCCTGTTAGAGGAGTCCCACTTTGGGTCGACACGGCTAAGCCCTTGGATCACTATCTTGCTCCATCACCGGCTGCCAGCTTCCCCAAGAAGAGCAGGACCTCAGTGCAGGAGCTCAGTGTGGAGAATGCTCAAGGATCCCTGCCTGGAGGTGTCCACCAACCACATTCTCATGGCCAGGCAGCAACTCCTTTCTTGAAGGAGGATCTGAGGGGTGCATTTCTGTGTCCGCCACAGGTGGGATTCTAACTTTCTTTAAACAAATGACAAATGATCAAACACAATATTTTGAAAAGCAAAAGGAAACTGTAAGACTAATAGAGTTAAGCATTGCATCGGAATACATAAATATATACACGGCAATATCTTTATTCACTTTTGTAACGCCATACCCAAACTTACACACATACATCTGGCTTGTTAATATTTGTAATATTTTCTTCATATAAACAGTTAAAAATACACAATGCTAAAAATCCAATGAATAAGGCAGGGAGTGACCCAAAATAAAGTGGAGAAGAAAGACACAATTCTTTGTACAAAACTCTGTTTTATTTGAAAAGGAAAGTTTGATTCTATATAGAAATAAAGATATAAAATGACACCTTGGTATTGGAAAGACATGTGAATGCCGAAAACCTATTATTTCACAAACACAGGAAGTTTGGGAAGTGATTTTTTGGGAGTCCAGGTTATCTTGAATAGTTCGGCAGAAATAACATTTATTTAAGACTTACCTAATCAACCAAATATTGGATATATAAATCTTAAGAATGTTTTCAAAATTATTTGAAATTATTCAAAATCCTTTAATCATTTGTACTGGCATCTTATCTTTATGTTTTCTTCTAGGAACTGTGGGAATTGATGAGCATTAATTATCCATGGACACCAGCTATTAGAGAGCACTTATCATAGTTAATGGTTAGCATCTGCATTAATACTACATGTACCTATTAATTAACCCCCTTTGCGTGGAATGTTTATGGTGCATGACATTTTCTAATATATTCCTCAAGATAATACAAAAGTTAATGAGAACCGCACACGTGCCTCAAGAGTAGAATAGAGCCTTTGTCCTAATCT
The DNA here is from genome assembly GCF_021613505.1 of Equus quagga. Taxonomy (NCBI): domain Eukaryota; kingdom Metazoa; phylum Chordata; class Mammalia; order Perissodactyla; family Equidae; genus Equus; species Equus quagga. The sequence continues at coordinate 53,264,319 of NC_060283.1, read as the reverse complement.
TATTTTCTCCAGATGTGATAATGTTGTCCTGTCTCCAAATGGCTTTTTTTATTATCACATTAAACTAATAAGATTTAAAATTAGAAAACAAAGTAACACAAGCAAAGAACTTCCTGAACTTTCGTTTATTTTTTATTTTCCTTAATAATCTTAAATTTCCTGTGGGTAAAAGAATGTGATTGCAGAATCACTACACAGCTGATTATAGATCTAGGGGGCATTTTTCTTACACATAAATCTGAATTAGAAACCCCCCAGTATTTTCAAGTTCGGAAAAGAACTGGATACAGATTTTGTTGAGATTTATCTAACCCATTTTAAAACACCGTCTGCTGAATACCAACCATGTGACTGTTATATGCTACATGCTTCCACATACACTGTCCCACTTAATCATTTATTCATTCAACATGTATTTATTAAGCACCTTCTGTATGAAGCAATAGGAATACAACAATGAGCAAAACAAACATATCTACTTTCTCTGTGGATCTTTTGATCTGCTGGGAGAGACTGGTAGACGATAACTCCATCAGTCAGCTACTGCTGCAAAACAAACTATCCCAAAGTCCTGTGGCAGACTACAACAAGCATTTATTATCACACTTGTCAGTGTGCAGGTTGGCTGGGGCAGGTCAGCTCTGTATGAGTCTCATTCTTCTGGGACCAGCAAATGACCAAGCTTGTGTTCTTCTCAAGGCAATGGCAAAGATACAAGAGATCACATCCCACCACACAAGCGTGCTTCAAGCTTTTGCTCATGTCATATCCACTGACATCCTATAGGCCGAGTTGAGTCACAAGCATACCCTGCCCACAGTGGGACAGCAAGGGGAATAAACATTTGCTGAACAGTGACCCAAATTATCACAATCATTAATCACAAGTAATTGAATAATTAAAAACTCTGGAGTACGATGACAGAAAGTTCAATGCGTTTGGCCAGAATCTTCCAGGAGAGCTGGATGCCATCTAAGGGTCAGGAAGATGTCCATAAAGACAAGGGAAAGTGAGACGAGCTGAAGGCTGAAGGATGGGTCAAAACTAACTAGGTAAAGAGAAGGTGGAAGGAATCACCCAGGCAGGGAAACTGTGCAGCTTGGCAATATCAGGAACTGGAATGGGGTCCTGAGAGTGTTGTTCAGAGAGTGAGAAGGAAGGTTGAGGGGCATGAAGCTGGAGGAGTGGGTACCGTGAGAACTTGTAGGGCCTTGTAGACCATATTCAGAATTTCATCTTTTCCCTAAGACCAATGGTAAGCACGAGAGGATTTCAAGCAAGTGAGAGACACGGTCAAATGCAGTTCTGGAAATTACTCCTGTTGCAATGAAGGGAACAGCTGAGAGTGGACGAAATTAAAGTCGTCAGCGGATAGATGGTAATCAACGTCATTGGCATAGTCCACTGTGAGCAAGTTTTATTGGAATATAGCCATGCCTGCTCATTTATAGATTGTCTGCTATGACTGTTTTTATGCCACAATTCAGAGGTGAGTAATTGTGACAAAGACCATATGTCCCATAAAGCCTGAAATATTTACTATCTGACCCTTTACAGAAAACGTTTGCAACGCCTGCATAGATGAGATAGTTTTCAGAAAAAAATCAGAGAGAGGGCACGGAGGACCTAGGACACAACATGGTAGAGAAGAGAATGATAGAAGAGAGAAGAAGAAGCCCGCAGAAGACACTGAGAATCCTAATCTGTTTTTAGCCCAGTTTTACAGATTTAGAAACACAGGTTCAGAGAGTATGGTAGATTGCAACATCTAGCCACAAATTCCTCCCCTTCCTACATGCATTTCCTTTTGCAGTGTGATGTTACTGGTTCTCCCATCAAGAAGTAGAGTATCCTTCTTTACGGCTTTGGTTCTGGGTGGTCTTAGCGACTGACTTTACCACTAAAATGTAACAGAAATGACATTGCAAGAGTTCCAAGCCTTAGCTTCAAAAGGCCTTACAGTTTCCACTTTCACTCTGTTGTCATCCTAAGGCTACCACGGGAGGAGACCTGGGTTAGCCTCCTGGACCCTGAGAGTCCATAGAGAGAGGGACCCAGCCCATAGTCAGCAACAACCACCGGACGGGTAATGCCATCTAAGATTACCCAGACTCCAGCAAGCAGCCAGCTGACTGCTGACACCTGAGTAAGCCCAGCAGAAGAGCCACCCAGCTAAGTGCAGCCCAGATTGCTGACCCACAAAGCCACCAAGCTTTGTGTAGTTTGTTACACAGCACGAGATAACAGAAACAAAGATACGAAGTGACTTTCTTGAGATCACATGACCAGACAGCTATTAAGTTAGTGAAGTTAAGATTCAAACCCAGTCTTGGGGCTCCAAATCCATAAGGTTCTCTCTGTTCATGTTGAAATGTGGCAAATAATAGCAAATGTACAATATTATGTTAGTCTGTCTTCCTAATGACCTGCCTTAATGCACTGACTTGGCCGATTCTAGAGCTGGATAACTTGTTTTATTTGAAGGGATCTAGGAGCATCCCCTCCTATAAAGTAGGAGATGAATTTAGAAATATTGTGCCAGCTTGCCAAGTGTCTGAAAATTCAACCACGTGCATCTTTAACAGTTTGTTTGATTTCTTTCATTTTTATTTTTTTGCCCCCATCTTACTCTAGAAAAGATTTCACCCAGTCCTCTACCATCAGCTTCATTGCTTTGGTTGAACAGATTGTCTTGGTTGGATTGCAAGTAATCCGCCTGAGAAGTTGGCAGTCGCTAACTCTGCGGAGCGTTATGTGTGTGTCTATGAACTGCCCCCTCCAAGGTAAAGCGCAGAATAGCTAAGTCTTAAATAAAATCAAGGTGGTCAGGGACAACCTTTGCCTGGACGTAGTTTAAGAGAGACAGAGGGATCCTCTACTGGGCATCTGGAGCAGCCGGAAGGTAATATAGAACCACGGGGCAACGGAAGCTTAAGAATTGGAAGAGTGGGAAGAGAGGAAGCTTGGAAGGGCTGAAATCTTCCTTCACAGCTAAGTCACAGGGGCGGCGATTTAATCCTGAGCAGGAAAAATAAGTGAAAAAGAGTTAAGGAAGAAGAAGGAGGAAGGGCTTATCCAGCTTGCTACTATCCAGGTCCGTAGAAGAGTCAGTTTGGGTACAAATGGTAAGGAAGGTGAATTTGGCCCTCACTGTACTACACCTCATCTTCCAAACCCCTCCACCTCCCCTGCACCCCCACCCCCACTACCTTCATTGCCCTTCTGCCTACAAACACCACCTTACATTCCCAGAATTATCCTTCTCTCTTTTTTCTGTTTTCTACCAGAATCCTCTCTTAGGAAGGCAGCTCTTGGTCATTTGCATAAAAATGAGTTTAAGTGAATATGTCTATTTGATCCAGAGAAATCACGTCCTGAGGTCTAACTATGGTGGGCTTGAGGAGGAGAGGAAGAATGCTGTGTTAAAGGAATTTCCAGGAGTCACAAGCATGTGGAAGAAGCTCTTTCTGGAGCTAGAGAAGGTTATGGCTATGTACACACCAGGTTTGGCTTGGATACACATTCACTGCATTTACGAATAAAGGCCTCACTGAGAAAAGAAATCAGTAAGTGAGGGTGGTGTGGCGGGCTGGTAGTTTGGCAGGATTGTCCTGATTCCGTATTCTGGTGAACATAGACTTGGAGGAAACTCACATGGACAAGGGAGAAAAATAATATTACACGCTTGGTAATAAAGGAGACAGAAGGTTAGGAATAGACTGGAAGATATTGAGATAAAGAGTACCAAATCTACAGATTTAGATATAAACAGAGCACAGAGGAAAAGAGATGGAGTTAAAAATGATGTAAGAAATGACAGATGGAAGGATGATCACGAGGGACAAAGAGCATGATTCAAGAGTGAGTCAAGAGTGATTGAGTGACATTCATCACAGTGGCTAAAATCAAAAGACTAACTACACCAAATGTTGGCAAGGATGGGGAGCGAATGTAACTCTCATGCATTGCTGGTGGGAGTGTCAAGTGGAACAACCACAGAAGAGCTATTTGGAAGTTTCTTTAAGGTTAAACACTCATCTACACTATGACTCAGCAATTCCCCTCCTAGATATTTACTCTAGAGAAATGAAAACATATGTTCTCCAAAAGACTTGTACAAAAGTGTTTATAGCAGCCTTATTCATAATAGCCCCAAACTGGAAACAACCCAAATGTCCATCAATAGGAGAATGGAGAAACTAATTGTGGTATCTTCATACTATGCATAATCCTCAGTAATAAAAAGAATGAACTACTAGCATATGCAACAACATTGATAAATATCACAAATATTATGTTAACCCAAATGTTGGCAAACTACAGTCCACAAGCCAAATCTAGTCCACCATCTGTTTTTGTAATGAAAGTGATATTGGAACACAGCCACACCCATTCATTTCTGTACTGTCTATGTTTGCTTAGGCGCTACAGCGGCAGAGTTGAATAGCTGAGACAGAGACCAAATGGAATGTAAAGCCAAAAATATTTATTACTTGCTCATTTATAGGAAAAGTTTGCCAATCCCTGCATTAAGTGAAAGAAGCCAAGCACAAAAGAGTATACACTATATGTGATTCCATTTAGGTGAAATACAAGAAAAGACAACACTAATCTATAGTTATTGGTGGAAAGGGGCACAGGGAACTTTCTGGAACGGTGAAAATGTTCTATGTCTTGTTTAGCATGGTGGCTACACATCTGTATACAATTGTCAAAATCCATCACACTAAACACCTAAGATATGGGAATTTTATGAATAAAGAGGTATTTCTTTGAAAGAAGCTTGAAATAAATCACTTAGTCAGCCTTGTCTTAGGGAAAAAGGATTATAGAAGAATAATTTGTTTAATTCTAGGAAAATTAATTTGGAAATTCAGAAAAAAAAAAAAACTGAGTTACAAAAATAATTCCCCCCAAAAAACTGAGATAGTAAGAAAACCTCCTGAAAGGAAATCAGGGGAGGCAGGAGTCCTGGCTCTCAAAGCAGAGCTTCTGCTCATGTGATGAATGACCTTTGGGGGGCACTGACCTTCTCCAGGCTTCTCAGTGCTCATCTTCAAGCTGCAGGTGTCAGATTCAAAGTCACTGAGGTCCCTCCCAGTTTCTTCATTCCATGTTTTATGGTTCACGCCACCAAAGATCAGATACTCTTCTCCTGTAGCATTGGCCCAATTCCCCCACCAGGGTCTTGGCCTTAATTATCCAGCTAGTCGTGGAAGCTCTCCACTTCCCTTTGCCAGCCTGATTTACAGTTCTGGATGCCAGGTAGAGAAGCATCTAGGAGGGAGTCTCAGACAGGACTGTTTCAGGCAAAGTAAGATTTGATCAACTGGAATTGATGGTAAAGATAAACACTGTCTTTTTTGTATTACTACAAACAATTTTAAAGAACATACTATTTCTATCTTCTTGCCTTGACACAAAACCATAGAAAGGAGATACATTTTCAAATGGATTTACTCATGCTAATTCTGTTGTGTAAAAAGCAAAGTAGGTTAGTCATAAGGGGGAGTTTGGGGAAAAGGTGATGTACGGAGGATCTGTGCTGGGACAGCATGCCACTGCTTTCAGCTCCTCTGAAACACCTCCCCATCCAAAAAATACCGTGAGATCATGCCAGGGGGAGTTGGCATCAATGTATAAAACTTGCCTAGTTTATTGATTAGGTAAATCGATTAGGTAAATCAGGCTGCACCTTGTTTTCTCAGGAAAAGGCTGTAATACAAATCCCTGAGATCTCTTTCATGGAATTTAGAACCTATTTGGTATAAGTGGCCCTAATTCTGCCTCACAAGACAGATCATTTTTGACAACAACCAGAATCAAGGAGCTCACACTTTATTACTCCACCACATAGCAATAAAAAGCCACCATCATTCATTCTCTCCATTCACTTACCCAATAAAAATACCTACGGTGTCTCAATAAGCCGTGCATGGGTTAGACGTTATCCCTGCCACCAGGGATGTCACATTCTGGGGAGATGACTTATTGATAACTCCATGTAGCATGGCGACCCACTGAGAAAGTATCGTGTGCTGTTTTTGCTGCTAGATAGTCCTGTGGAAAGCAGTTCAGCTTCCTCTATTCCCATTGACTACTCCTCACCAGGTGGGTAGCCAGATCTACAAGATCTAAGCTCTCTGCATATGCTGTAGAGAAGACAGAGGTATCTTTGTATTTCTGAGCTTTAAACACACACACACACACTCACACACAAGTTAGCAGGTATCTGGAAAGTCTACACCTGGGCTTACAAACTCTCAGAGCTATGAAGACCAGACAGATAATGTAAATGAGTAAAGTGAACCTGGCACAAGATGACAAACTGCAGTTGACCTTGGTCTCAGTGATGAGGATACACAGAGAGATTTAAACTCTATACAGGATGCCACCATGCACACCAAGGGAAAACAGCAACAAGAGGCTGTGAAGCTGCCTACGACCCACAGGGCTCATTTTCCACCCCTGGTCTAGGTGCAGTGAGGAAATTAACTGCCCATCCAAGAGAGGGAGGGTGGAGATGGGAATGGCCAAACGCCCCGAGCATGCTTGTCGCCTGAGACAGGGAAGGAGAATGGAAGCGTGTAACTTAGGGAAGCAGGGAGACCAGAGCCTCTCGGGGCATTGCCCCTGGGGTGCCGGGCTCCTGGATGGGGACAGGTGTATCAGTGACTGACAAAGCTGCCCCGGGCACTGGGTCTCAGGAGCCTCAGCAGAGGTTTCTATGGCTAAGCATGGCACGGAAGGAATGGAGTTGTTGGCAGAACCACCTCCTTTGAAGGCCACCCCTGATAATGAGCAAGGCCACTCCCCATTTTCCTGGACTGGACGATCCCCAAGTTTCTCACAGAATCTAAGAGGGAGAGTAGTTTCCCCTTTATATGCAGCTTCACTTCTGTGGTTTCAGTTACCCTCGATCAACTGAGGTCCTAAAGTATTAAATGGAAATTTCCAGAAATAAACTATTCATAAGTTTTAAACTGTGTGCCTTTCTGAGTAGCATGATGAAATCTCGAGCCAGTCCTCTTCTGTCCTGCCCGCAATGTGAATGACCCCTTGTTCAGTGGATCCATGCCATATCTGCTGCCCGCCCGTTAGGCACTTCGTAGCCATCTCAGTTATCAGATGGCTGTCCAGGTCACGCAGTGCTCGTGTTCCAGTCACCCTTCTTTCATGCAATAACGGCCCCAAAGTGCTAGAGTAGAGATGCTGGCCATTCAGATCTGCCAAAGAGAAGCCGTAAAGTGCTTCTTTAAGTGAAAAGGTGAAAGTTCTCGACTTAATAAGGAAAGAAAAAAAATCATATGCTGAAGTCGCTAAGACTGACAGCAACTTTTGTTACAGTATATTGTTATAATTGTCCTAATTTTACTTCTTGTTGTTAATCTCTTACTGTTCCTAATTTATAAATTAAACTAGACGCACATACAGGTATGTATGTGTAGGAAAAAACATTGCCTATATAGGATTCGGTACTATGTGCAGTTTCCAGCGTCCACCGGGGGTCTTGGAATGTATCCCCCAGGGAGAAGGGGGAGCTACTGTCGTTCCCTTCACCCCATCCCCTGCCACCTGTAATAACCGTTATTGACCTCTTGCAAAGCTCCCGGGAGTAGAGAACCAAGCTGGATTTAATCTGATATAGAAAATTAAAGAAAACAGCTTTTCTTCTACCCAAATTATCATCAAACCATTCATACTTTACACATAGACAATTGATTAAAACACAACGAGTTGAAGAAGCGATTCCTTCTGCCTGGAGGGATCAAAGAAGCCTTCTCGTTTCGACGTGGACCCCAAAGCCCTACCTCCTCTGGGGTCTCCAAGTGGGAAGAGACCCTCAGAGGGATGACAGGAAAGGAGGGCAGAGCTGTGAAGCCCATGCGTGGGACACTCCACTCGTTAGTTTTACTGGACGCTGTATTAGTTTCCCATTGCTGCTGTAATAAATTAACACATACTTAGTGGCTTAACACAACACAAATTTCTCATCCTAGAGTTCTGAAGATCAGAGGTCTGAAATGGGTCTCCGGGACTAAAACCATGCTGTCGGCAGGGCTGAGTTCCTTTCTGGACACACTAGGGGAGAATGAGCTTTCTAGCCTTTTCTAGCGGCTGCCCACATTCCGTGGCTCACGGCCTCCTTCTGTCTTCTAAACCAGCAATTGCACCACTCTGCCCTCTTCTTCCATTGTCACATCTTCTCCTTCTCCAACTCCTGCCTTCCACTTACAAGGCCCCTGGGGATTACGCTGGGCCTCCCCAGATAATGCAGGATAACCTCCTTGTTTCAAGGTCAGCTGATTAGCAACCTTAACGCCATCTGCAGCCTTAATTCCCCCTTGCCATGTAACGAAACATATTCATGGGTTCAGGAAATCAGGATGTGGACATCTTTGGGGCCCAGTATTCTGCCTGCCATGGACAACCTGTGGGCAAAGCTAATCTGCCTCTTCTAACTACCACCCTGATTGAAAATCTAATTATCCTCTGACACATAGACTCGCTCCACTGCACTCCCACCTCGTGTACCGGAGGACAACAGAGAGGAAACAAAGAGAAGGTGTTTGCTTGAAGCAGTAAAGGCACAGAGCTAACACATCCCAAGACACTAAGAGGAAATTCCTCTTTAAAATTTATGCCAGAGGGGGCGGCCCCATGGCCGAGTGGTTAAGTTCGGCGCTCCACTTCGCGGGCCCAGGGTGTCACCAGTTCGAATCCTGGGCGCGGACGTGGCACCGCTCCTCGAGCCACACTGAGGCGGCATCCCACATGCCACAACTAGAAGGACCCACAACTAAAAATACACAACTATGTACCGGGGGGCTTTGGGAGAAGAAGGAAAAGTAAAATCTTTAAAAAAAAAAAAAATTTATGCCAGAATTGGCAATCAAAGTAGACCAAGGGACTCTGAGCGACTCTCTTGTGACAGGTAGTAGGCATTGGTCAGAAGACTGGCAGAGATTCATAGGGAAACTTATGGCTATGCACACAACAAAACCTCTGATATGGTTAGCATTCCGCTCCAGCCGGCCAAGCCAGCCAACCCCACATTCCACTTATCCACAACACAGCAGAGTGAATGAGAAGGCAGTACAAGCACTGTTGCCCAAGAATTCTAGAATTATGAAACCTTTCTATATACTTAGAGGTTTTGCAATTATTTCCATCCCAAATTAATAACCTAAGGAAGCGTACAAACTCTTCTGGTAAAGCCACACATGAAAATGTCTTTGGTTTCGACTGTTGATAGAAGAATATGGTAATAGCAGCCATCTTCTACTTATCAACTGTTCTCACTGGTTTCCACGTCTTCACAGGAATGCTGGGTTTATGAGAGGCAGCCCAGATGTTGTTACTAAATCCTCATATGACATAGTCCCAGTAAAGAAAAGGCCTGTAGGTGTGACCTTGGCCATATGACTTTGGACTTGAATCTGACATCCCTCTTTTGGATCCTACCCACCCAGTACCATTTCCTCCTTACTTTTTAGTTACCTATGTGCCAAGGCTCTGTATAGAAGGTGAAAGCGACACTTACCACACAAAATAAAGCATGTAGTGACAGTTAGTACACAAAATAAAGCAAGCAACAGCAGTGAATAGCACTAGGGGATGCTTTGCAGCATCTCAGCCATGGCTTTGATTATATGATTTCATAATAATGTTCTTATAAATCATTGCATAAATACATTCTTGCTTAAAATATGGAGAACTTGGAAATGGAAACACAATAAAAAGTGGAACAAATGAATTACTACAATGTAAATGCCATAGTCTAGATAAAATCTCTCAAAACATGAGGTCTACAGAGGAAAAATAATAAAACGGGATTTCAGTGATGGAAAAGCTGGTAACCATTGTTCTAACTCAACGGCCTCATTTTATAGATGCAGGCTCTAAGGTTCAGTGAGATAAAGTGCCAGTTAATGGATGGTGAAGCCAGGAGATGAGTCCAAGTTATGACAACAGCTGCGTCTCTTTATTTCCTGCAATTGTTTTTTTCATTTTTGCCTAAAAGGAGTGATCCTCTAAGTAGCTGCTTCCTCATGCTCTGCGACATGCTAAGAGAACTCTTCAGAGAAGCGCCCCAGAACCCAGCACTACTACACTGTAGCCCCTGAAGTGATGAGCTGTAAGCAAGAGTGGTCAAGATTAATAGCCAATTCATACAAAAACTGGCCTTGCCAGACTTTTCGGGTCCAATACACTCAGCAGATGCATTTCCCAGTGTGAAAGATTAGTGCCTGGAACTAGCTAGCCTGAATCCCCTGCAGTTTCTAGCATCACTGGTGAGAGAAGAGTTGCAGATTTATTGCTGGACTGAAGTGAAATGAAATCATTGTCCAGTCATCATTTCAAACTAACATTCAGTCTTACTTTTTTTTTCCTCACAAAATTCCCTTGACACATTTTCTTTCTTCAAGCAACTGCTATCTGCTCTATAAAAAAATGAGATCAAGTAATAAATTTTTATGCGAGAAAGGTAGTCTCTCCATTTGCCATTTAATGATAACATTTGCTTTTTAATTCTTTTCAGTTGGAAAAATGCCTTTATTTGTAAATAGCTGCTTAGCAACATTCTTTGTAAATGCTCATATCTCATTTGGAACACCTATCACTTGGTTCTGGAAATCCTTAAATTCCTTGGGGCTTATTGAATATTCTCAAAACACGGACAAAAGGAGGAGAAAACATGTGAGAAAGTTGAATCATTCCACTTTTCTAACCAGGAGAGGAATTTAACAAAGATGAAAAGCTGCTTTCATTTTGGAAACTGATGTGATGCTGAGGGAAAAAATATGAAATTAAGATCTGGAGAGACAAAGCACAGTTTGTCCATCGATGGCCCACGTCTAGAGAAGATGGAGTCAGGAGTGGGAGATTGGGAATATTTAAGAAGATCCAGAACTGTAGAGTTTTGTCATCTGTTTATCACTGAGGATCCCTGGTGTCTTGGAGCCAAAATGCAGCCCTAACTTTTTACCGATGAAGGGAGAGAATCCCGATTCTTGGGGGCCCCAAGTCCTCACTCACGCCCTCAGGCTGTGTGTGTGTGTTGGATAGGAAAGGAAATATGGAACCCCAGTGAGTCTGTAATAATCTAGACCTGTCTACATCACAGAAGAGAAGAGTAGGTAAAGGGATTTCTCGTGGAGCTGGCAGATTCATGCCAACAATGGGAAAACCTGACTTCCCTCTTTTGGATCCTTCCCACTCAATACCATTTGCTCTCTTCCTCTTAGTTAGCCCTATGCCAAAGCTCTGCAGAGAAGGTGAAGCTGACACTTAGGATGCAAGAGTCACCACACAGTAGAGGTTCAACACTACATTCTTGAAACTCATAGACATTTCTGTGAACATTAATTAAATGGTAGCTCTCCATCTGCAGGACCCACTCTTGAGTGCTGGAAAAGAACAAGATACTCAGGAACAAAAGAACATATGAAAATAGGATATTCTGTGAAAGTAAGGCAGAATTAAGTGTGGTAGGCAGCCTCCATGATGACGCCCTGGGATTCCCGTCTCCTGGTATTCACATCCTTGTTCAGTGTCCTTCCACGTGTACCAAGTTGATCCGAATGGAATATGGTAGAAGTGATAGTATGTCACTTCCAGGGTTAGATTCTAAATGACTTTGTAGCTTCCATCTTGGTTGCCCTCTCATTCTCTCTCTTCCTTGGAACACTCACTCTGGGAGAAGCCAGCTGCCATGTTGTGAGAATATTCAGGACCCCACAGGGAAGCCACATGGAAAGGAACTGAGGCTTCCATTCAACAGCCTTGTGAGCCAACCTCCCTGAAAATGGATCCTCTAACACCAGTCAAGGCTTCAGATCATGCAACCCAGACACTGAACAGCACCCAGCTAAGCCACTCCCAGATTCCTGACCCCCAGAACCTGTGAGAGAATAAGTGCTTGTTGTTTCCAGCCACTAACGTTTGAGTTTATTTGTTTTGTAGCAATAGATAACTGATACAATAAGTCAGAACACAACATTTGAGAAATTTAGACCAAAAACTCCCTGATGATAACCTTATATTTATTCTTCTAGGAAAAGAAGCATTCTGAGGAGAAACTGCTTCATTTCATTGGGAAGATGTAAAATGCATTTTCCGGTTGTGTTAAATTCAGTTTTCAAATCACTTTTATTCGCCTAGTTATCAAGCATCTTGTAGACACATAGTACCAGGATAAAATGATAGAAATACAAAGATATACCAATGTCTTTAAAGTGCTTAAATTAAAAGTCCCACACGGACACCCCACAGCAGGTTTTGTTTTCCTGCTCAGTATTTGTGTCATTTTATTGAATCTGAGTGAATAGCTCTCTATGCTGGATATTTTCCATTTGACCTTCAAGATCCCCTCTTCCTCTGTTGTACCCTGCTTTGTACTCCAGAGGGCTGACCTTTGGGGATTGAACCAACGGTCCCTCTACCCTCTGGCTTTCTCTTGGTTTCAGCCAGGGGAGGACTATGCAGGAGATTTGAGGATGGAAGGAGGAGAATTAGAGGATGGAAGGAGGAGATGGAGGTACTGGTACCCTTGGCTCCCTCCCTACCACGGATTGTCTCCTCTCCACCCAACACCATGCTCCTGGCAAGCAGCATGCTCAGCCCTCTCCTATAGCCACAGCTGGGCCCTTCAGACCAAGAGGCAGTAATGCTCCCTGCTGTGCTAGCCCATGGTGCTTCACCATTCCTTGATGGGTGAGGGAAACCCTGCCTGCGCCTTTTCAACGATTCCTTTATTGGTCAACTACCCAGTTTGAATGTGCCATGTTATCCCTCTCAGGGCTGAACAATATACTCACTTTTAAAAAGGGGGAGATTTTCAAGGCAGGCCCAGTGGTGTAGTGGTTAAGTTTGTGTGCTCTGCTTCAGTGGCATGGGTTCGGGAGTTCAGGTCCTGGGTGTGAATCTACATCAATCATCAGCCATGCTGTGGGGGTAACCCATATACAAAATAGAGGAAGATTGGCCTAGATGTTAGCTCAGAGTGAATCTTCCTCAGCAAAAAAAGAAAGAAAAAAAGGAGGAGATTTTCTATAAAAATCAGGATTTCCACCCTCATCTTAAAAACCTGAAGATCTGGCAATACTGTGTCCATATTCCCAAGCAGCTGCTATCTGTGCCCCTTTAGACAGGCTGTGAGTCTCAAGTTACCCACTGGCCCCACCACCACCTATTATGTGACCTACTTAGTCAACTTTCAAGCATTTATATGATCTGCTTGTCCCTTTATGCTCATTTGAGTTTGTGAACTCAGACTAAATCTGTGGCAAGAAAGACATAGTCTTGAATACAAATCACTATTATACAGTGTAGTGCTTTGGTGCCAAGAAGTGATTAAGACAATAAGAACAATGGCAATTAAGTGGCTGGAACATTCATTTCTGCCTATGAGAAATTTCATGGGGGAACTGGACCTTGGCACTTCATTTTGAAGAAGAATACCACATTTTGAAACAGTATGGTACGAACTGGCCAGGAAACCTAGTCATTATTTACACCATTGCTTACATGGAAAAATAAATTCTGGAATCCAAAAAGCTGATTTAACAATAACATTTTTGGACTATAACCCATTAATTAAAGTGGTGACCCTCTTGTAAGCAACTCTAAGCATAATAATAATTACCTTTTAAAAAAAGTATACCCAAATAGAAAAAGTTGAGGATTAGTGACCTTGATCCAAATGTTTTATCATTAAAATCTGGGGGAAAAAATGATGTTCATTATTGCCAACATTATTTAACACCATATGGATGAACTAATCAATGCAATTAGACAACGGAAATAAATGAAGTATTAAGTATTAGAAAGGAAGAGTCAAAATTATCATTATTTGTAGATGATATGAATTCATAGACTAGAAAACACAAGAGAATTAACATAATAACTACTGGAAGCAACAACAAAATAAGTAATGTGATGAGTTACAAAATTGTTTTTAAAATCAATGACTTTTCTAGATATTCATTCATTCAGAAAATATTTACAAAGTACCTATTATTTGCCATGCGGCATTCCAGGCATTGGACAGACAGCAGTACACAAACCAGGTAAAAGAGTCCTGTCCTCATGGACCTTATGTTCTCGTGAAGAAAGACAGACAATATACGAGATAAATAAGTAAAATGTATGATATGTTAAATGGTGATTAGTGTTAAGGGTAAAAATAAAGCAAGGAGGGAGGGTACACAGTGCATGAAGGATTGCAATTTCTATAAAGTGGCCAGGGAAGGCCTCATTGAAAAGATGATGCTATGTAAAGATCTCAAGGGAGTGATGGAGCAAGCCATGGGTATATCTGGTGGATGAGGGTACCAGGCAGAAAGGACAGCAAGTACAAAGGCCCTGAGGTTGGATCCAATTAGGAAATATTATGGAAAGAAAATTCCATTCACAATAAACAAACAAAAAGATAAAATACTGAAGAAAAAAATGTTAAAAGAAGTGTGTAGGATCTATATGAAGAAAATATCAATACAGTAGTAAGAAATAAAAGAAGAGCTAAGTAAATGGACAACATATCCATCAGGGTTCCATAAGAGGAGCAGGGCCATTATGATGCTAAAAATAAGGACTTGATTACAGAATCAGACCTTACTCAAATGTGGAAGAAGCTGGGGAAGTAAAAGTCCAAAACACGGAATTTCAGGATCAGAGAAAAGCCTCCAGTTCTCCTGAAGCACTGGCAGAGACGGAAAAGTCAGAGCTTTCATGGGCATTAGGAAGCAAGGCACATACAGCTGCCAAAAGTGGTGAGCAGAGGAAGGCCAGCATGTCAGCCCAGGAAGGCTAGGGCCTCTGCACAGCCGCCCCTTCTGTGAGTTCACAGCCAAATATCTTTTGGTGGGACTGGTTGGTTCTTGGTCAGCAGGAAAGTCAGGAAGAAGAGCAGGACATGGAGTGAGGAAGAGTAAGAATTCACTGGAACCCACTTGCATCTCTACATCTGTCTTCCATCACCTTTATCCACGGCGACTTTTAGAGATAACGATCACTGCTTCACCTCTGCCTCGCCAAGCTCACACAGAAATTCCCCATTTCGTAAGCTCCAACCTGGAACTAACTACACAGGGAAGAAGATTCTGGAAAACATGGCCAAGTTGACCTGAAAAACCTCTACGTTGTGCTCTTGAATAAGCAGACCATTGGTGTGAAGAGGTGAATTTTAGCTAAACTAATTTACAAGTTCAATACCACAGGATTTTATTGGAGGAAGGTTGTCAACAAATGCATTAATAAAGTTTACCTGTAAAACTGAAAACACGAGAATAACCAGGAAAATACCCCAAAGAAAAGGGAGCATCTGCCTCATAAGAAATTACAACATAAAATAAAGCTACAATAATTAAAACTGTTTGTTACAGGAGAAAAACTGAAACAATGGAAGGAAACAGTTGAGAAACAGATCTAAATACACAGAGATTTTAAGAAAAGTGGCATGGCATTTCAGTTCAGTAAGGAAAGAGAGATTCTTTTTTTGTTATGGTGTTGAAACATGTTGGAGGAAGGCCTCAAAGCACAGGACAAAAAACCTAACAGCCAAAAAAGAGAAGGATAAAAATGACTACACGAAAATGGAAAGCTTCTTCATAGAAAAACTATATAGTAATAAACTGAGTTGAAAAACCAACAAAAAGTATCGAAAAGCATATGTGCACCACATTTGAGGCATAAGGGCTAATTTCTTTTGTTTAAAAAGAACTCATACCAAAAAACAAACCAAAAAAATACAAATTTTCACAGGGAAAAGATTAGCAATGCAACAGAAAAGTGAAGATAGATCTAAAAAGTTTACAGAAACTATAAATACAAACTGCCAATAAATTATTTGAGAAGACACTCAGATGTTCAACCTCAATAATAATTAAAGAAATGTACGTCAAAACAATAGTGAAATGTTATTGTGCCCCAGTCCAATGAGCAAAAATGAGAAAGCTCCATAATACCTAGCGATGTCAAGGTGAGGAGAGACACCTCCCACTCCGCATCTCTCAATTCACTTTGATCCCGCATTAGTGGCTCCTCTGTGTTGGTTTCCCCGCCCCTCCTCTTTTCACTCCAAGCATGGATTCAGTTCCTTCCCTTTCCAACCCAAAGAGGAGCTGAGACCGCAATGTGGTGTTCAATAAAATTCTAGGAATGATTGAGGAATAGCAAAAGTAGAGTTTGGAGAGTGACTTTTGCTGCTACAAAAGTGTCCACTCTCAACTGGAGCCAACACCTAAATTCCCTATCTTACTCTTGATTGTCTCCCACGAGGCAAGGCCAGCTTACCCCTCACAACCCCAAATCTCTAGGTCTCTCCCATCCTGAGCCCCATACAAGCTTCAGCCTCAACCACAGGCAGAGATCGTCCCCTACCCAAGTCTGAGGTACACTCATTTCACACCCCAGGATGATTGACAGTGGGATGATTCATTCCTGCAGTAGACAAAGTCACAATAATCAATAGTATGTTTCTCAAAATCTGTTGGATAGTATCATTTAAGAGTTATTAATAGTCACCTAAATCTATATTTTAGGAAAGAAAATTTTTTTTCTATAACTCTTCAAGCACATAGCCATTCATCTCAAAATACATCCAGTTCACAGTACTAAATTGAACACTTAATATCTCCAATGGCAGCATCTGCAGTCAGATATAGCAACTTCAAGTTTTCATCGGGAAGTCTAGGTAAGTACTTACCTTGCACTCATCCTGACGATGAAGTCAAGGCAAAGTTGCTCCGAATGTGAACTGTAACCCTACCGTCTCCAGCAACCAAAAAACGGAAGACTCTCCAAAGGGCGGTTATCTCAAGAAAAGAGAATTTCAAGTCCTATCTTCATCAAACACTCAGCTTCATATACATTCAAATGTTCCATACTGTGCACAGATTATTTCCATCTTTAGAACAAATTAATGAATGTCCTTTAAAATAATCCTTTAGTTGTTTGGGTTCAGAAGAGAAAGCATATCTCTATGAGTGTAATCCTTTTGAAGAATTAACCCTCCTCTACCAGCTTGGCACATGGTTAAGGTTTACCTTGGGCACACTTGCCTCCCCGTTGGGTCTTCTCTCTCTTGCAGCGCTGGACCGTTCTTCCAAGAGCACGTCTTCTTTCTGGTTCTTAACTACCCACTAAATCGTTAACCAGGGCATAACCCAGACCCTTCCCTCTAGCACTACTACCAGGTTTCCTCTACCTGCTAGTTGTGATTTAAATCAGAAAATTTAAAAATGACACCAAAATTCTCCAAAGGCCTCCGTCTGGTGATACAGGGAATACCAGACCTTGCGTAGTAGGAGAGATCTGTGATACTTCAAAGCTCACCAGCTCACCACTTAATCTATTTGTAAATGCTCTCCTTCCTCTCACTTTCCATTTGCTTCTATTGCTATAGATAGAAAGGAGAGTGCTCTGATTTTGTTAAGAATTCAAGAGCAAAAGAGAACAAATCAGAGGACTCAACTTTAAAAAAAAAAAAAATGCATGTATTTGGCAGCCAGGCAATCAAGAGAACTGTAAAGAAAATCTCGCAACACGGAAGTTAGGACCCGTCCCTCATTTTTCAGGCCCACAGCTGGCAATTAGGAAGCTTAAAGTGAGTTTTGTGACACATTCTTATAAATTTCCACAAATAAACTGTCTCAGCTAGACTCACACCATCTTTTCTTTCTTCTTTTTTTCCATACGAGAGTTTTTCACTCTCCATATGTTTTCAAAATAAAGAACTCTTTCTTCAGTCGTCAGTGGATAGACCCTGCTGAGAACTGCAGATGGAACACAATCTGCTGCGCTTGACTGAAGGCGGAACTTGTTCATAAGACTTCAGACGCTGCTTCATTTACCTTCATAAACACCATCCCTCGCCCACAACTCAAAGAAAAGTACACACACTCACAGCAGCCTTTCTGCAGAGCTATCTCTTTAATGATCCAGAAGAAAAATTTCACGTGGGGGTATAGAAGAGAGGAAAATATTTGGCAAAAGTTTGAAAGCATTTGATAATGATAATGGCTTCAAGAACTCCGAAGATTAGATTAGGCAGTCTGCGGAATGTTTGAAGAATAAGGCAGGGCGTTAATTGAGGAAATGTGATTTGATTTAGGAGAGACTTCTCCATGAAGCACGCCTATGCAACTGCGGTTCCAAAAGCAGCTGTGTTATTAAATGGAATCTTTTGTCTATTTCAGAACATCTTTGCCTCTTTCTAGCGGAGCACTGAGGCAGGCAGCCTCTAAGATGATCGCAGAGCCTCGGAGATGATCCCTGCTCCTAAGTGTTACCCAAGGAATCTTCTCCACTGAGCAACTGGCTTCTAACCGATAGAATATGGCGGTGTTGTGGGGATGGCACTCCTGTGATCAGGTTACAGAAGATGGTGACCTGCCTCTTGCTTGTAGACTGTCTCTTTTGCTGATCTTAATAAAGCCAGCTGCCGTGTTGCAGACAGTAGAGTGAACCTGCCCACATGGCAAGGAATTGAGGGTGGCCTCTGGCCGACAGCCAGCTAGAAAGTAAAGCACTCAAGTTCAAGAGCCCTTGAGGAACTGAACCCTGCCCACACCACATAAGTGAACTTGGAGGTGGATCCTTCCAGAGTTGAACCTTCCAGTGAGACCCTAGCACCGGGAGACCCCTGGATTACAGCCTTGTGAAAGACCATGACGCAAAGGACCCAGCAACCTATGCGCAGATTCCTGACCCCAATAAATGATGAAGTAATAAATGTATGTTGCTTTAAGCCATTAAGGGTTAGGGTAATTTGACCTGCAGCAACAGTTAACTCACATGTGTATTTACTTCTCATTGTGGAAACGTCCATACTACCCACCATTTTCTGTAAAGACATACGTTACTGTATGCTTGTGAAGTGACTGGCCGAAGTTCTCCCTAACACACCATTTTTACATTTTAGTTTTAGCTACAAGAAGACTCGGTAGAACGAATAATGACCAGAAGGATCAGAGACTGGGAATTCTGGTTCAGAGTGTAGACAGGGGTATTTGTAGTTTCAAATACTGTTGGTAATAATCAAGTTAATTTAAGAAAGACCTCTTACTCAATCTCGCCTATCCAATACATCTGCCACCTTGTTTAAATGTCTGGGAATTTATAATTATGACTACTTTTGGCTTAAATTACTAGGACCTTGTCTCCATTTAAAATGAAAGTCTCTCACGGAGATAACTCAAGTGCGATATTATCAACTTACACTTTTATTTAAGTATATGGGTTAGCTGTTGGGTTTTCGACTCCTCTGAACGCTGGTTTTTATAACGAGAGGGGACTAGGTCCTGAGGGGCAGAAAAGCTGCAAGGTGAAAAAATCAGAAAACAATTTCAAAATTTTATGAAGTGCTAGCCCTACCGGGTTCAACACCAAGAAAACCAGCACTCGGGAGAGATTTAAAAACCCATATCCGCCCTTTTTGTACCCCTTTGACGTATCTTTTTACTGTGCCTCTGTGATATTGTGATGTAATAAAAGTCATATATTTGGTCCCATCCCCAGTTCCTGGCACAAGCGCTTCTAAAACCCTTGAAACTTCCTGAGTGAGAGGAGTGGGAGGAGCATCTTTTGCTACTCATGATAAGGCCCTTTCAACCCTACCTGAGTTTATGCTGGCTGCTAGAGGAAGCAATCACGTGATTAGAGGGTTGGAACCGTCAGCCCATCCTCTGACTCCAGGGAGGGGAGAGGGGCTGGAGATGGAGTTAATCATCAATGGACGATAATTTAGTCAATCATGCCTTCATAATGGAAACTCCATAAAAACCCAAAACACCAAGGTTCAGAGAGCTTCCAGGCTGGCAAACTCATCAAGGTGCTTGGAGGGCGCTTGCCCAGAGAGGGCGTGGGATGTCTTCACACCCCACTCTGATACCTGGCCCTCTGCATCTCTTTCATTTGTATCCTTTATAATAAACCAGTGATAGTAAATAGACCATTTTCCTGAGTTCTGTGAGACATTCTAGCAAATTATCAAAACTGAGGAGGGAACCATGGAAAGCCCTGACTTACAGCTGGTCTGTCAGAACTGTGGGAGCCTGGGGACTTGTGATTGGCGTCCGAAGTAGGGGTGGTCTTGTGGGAGTGAGCCTTTAACCTTTGGAGACTGGATTAATGCTGAGCAGTTAGTGTCAGAATTGAATTGACTTGTAGGACACTCAGCTGGTGTCTGGAGAGTTGGAGAATAGGTTGGTGTTGGGAAGAAAAACCCACATATTTGGCATCAGAGCATGGTCAGGTAAAAACATACCATACCCTCCTATACACAGCTGAGTTGGTTTGACAGACATTATGGAATCAGGCTTATAAACTAATTCTCTTAGGCTCCATAAATGAAAAGTGTAACTGGTTATCTTGAAGGATTAAAAACGAGGTTGGGGGGCTGGTCCAGTGGCACAGCAGTTAGGTGCGCATGTTCCGCTTCGGTGGCCCGGGGTTCACCAGTTGGGATCCCAGGTGCAGACATGCATGACTTGGCAAGCCATGCTATGGCAGGCATCCCACATGTAAAGTAGAGGGAGATGGCCACAGATGTTAGCTCAGGGCCAGTCTTCCTCAGCAAAAAGAGGAGGATTGGCAGCAGATGTTAGCTCAGGGCTAATCTTCCTCAAAAAAAAAAAAAAATGAGGTTGGGGTCCATTTTGCTGGAGAAATTCTCATCTGGGACATTACCACCACCATTATCAGCCCAGGATGAGTCTGGAAATGTGGGAGGGAGTTTTTGTTTGTTTGTGACAATGACTTGGCTATGGTGATCTTTACCTTGGGCACCAGACTATGTCAGGGCCCCTCAGTCAATACTGACAGGTGTGACTAACTTTGAATCTTGGGAGGAAGATGTGGAGTCTTTTTTTTTTTTTTCTGCTTTATCTCCCCAACCCCCCCCGTACATAGTTGTATATCTTAGTTGCAGGTCCTTCTAGTTGTGGGATGTGGGACGCCGCCTCAACGTGGCCTGACGAGCGGTGCCATGTCCACACCCAGGATCCGAACCCTGGGCCGCCACAGGGGAGCGCGCGAACTTGACCACTCGGCCACGGAGCCGGCCCCTAGATGTGGAGTCTTGATCTCTTTCCTCCAGAATGGACCTCAGGCTCAACAAATGTGTCCACCCCTGCCTCAGCAGACTCCATTTATCAATTGCTTCTTCTGAAGGAGGAGGAGGAGGAGGAAGAGTGATAATTGTAGCAGTAGTTTCAGCTCCTCTTCATTGAACACCCCAGAACATAAATAAGCAATTTTAACACAATGCAATAAGCGCTACGGTGGATTTGGGCACTATGCACACAAGTAATAATAGGACCACCACAACAATAAAGATGGGTACGATTTAGTGAGGACTTCCTATGTATTAACGTGCCGGGCATTTCTGCTGAGCACATTAAGGACTTCATCTATTTTAACACATATTCCAATTCTATGTGGTGGATGCTAATAGGATTCCCATTTTGCAAACAAACAGACAAAAACCTTAAGCTTAGGTAGGATAAATAACTTGTGAAGGAGAGCATCACAGGTTTGGTCCCTGGGAAGCAGACTCTGAGATGGAGGGTAGCGCGCAGGAGGTCTTGGGAGTAGTGTTTTGGGATCAACTCCCGAGGAAGGGAGGGAGAGGAAGCGGGAGGGGGCAGAAGAAGTTGAGTTGAGCGGCATCAGCAGAAGCCTCTGCCGACCCCATGGCGAGCCCTGAGACTAGGACGGCCCTTCAGAATGGTCCGAGTCAGGGTGAGGGGTTGCCTCAGCCAGTCATTGATGTAAGCTACTCCAGGAAGAGGACATGACCTTGAGCCCCCTCCTACAGCTGGATCTGGGCGGCCCCTCACAGCATCCACCCATAGAGCTAACTACAGTTTGAGCCTATTCTTCTAAAGGGCTAAAGACTGTTCTTAGGAAGAAAAACGTTCTCTTAGTTATTTACAGCAGCCTCTTTGATTGTGAAAAGAGAGACCCCTCTGATTATTGTAAATGAAAAAGAAATAAGCCAAAGAAGGCACTAAATTGCTCCGCAATATAGAGTAGCTGGATTCTGGGACTGTCCCTTGGCAGCTTGACATGGAGGAGGTTGAGGGGCCCTGGAGACTCAGAGGAAAGGGCAGGGAGAGAGAAGAACAGGCCCAGCAACAGGGCAGCAGGTGATGCCTGGGGCTAGGCATTGCCCGTGAGAGGCCCCCGCAGCGGGTTGCCAAGGACCCAAAACACCAAACCTTGAATTTTCGGTTGTCCACTGTTCTATGCTGTTTGTGATTCCCCTCTGTTATTCTGAATACTTCAATAAACGTCTTTTTCACACAATTTTTTGTTAGTGGGGCTTTGGGGGAGTCTAGAAGGAGCTAGTCCATGCCTAGGGAGAAGCAGGGAAGCAAGCTGGAGAACTGAGAATTCAAAGCGCAGGAAGTTGTCAGCCTCCCTGAGAACCCTTGGAAATGCCGGGAAGGAGACTGGACCTTATACTATAGGTGGATCGGGGATCAATCCAGTGTATTTTGTTATCAAAGGAAAAGGTTATCCTCAGAACACCGGAATGAAGTATCTAGATTATATTTTCACGAAAGAAGATGTGATCAGCTTTGCTTTGCAAAGGCAAGGAAGGCTTCAGAGAGGAGAAAGACAAATGAGCTGGGTATTGAAGGTTAAGTAGGAGCTTCTTCAGGGGACAGACAGAGGTAGAGCAGGTGGGAGAAAAATGCACTCCAGGCACCTTGCTGTTTCAGATTTTTCCAGAGATTCCATTATGTAAGCATGGTTGATTAAATCACTGTCCACTGAAAATTAACTCCATCTCCAGCCCCTCTGCCCTCCCTGGAGTCAGAGGATGGGCTGAAAGTTCCAACCCTCTAATCACATGGTTGGATCCTCTGGCAACCAGCCCCATCCTGGAGCTATGGAGGGGCCCACAAGCCACCTCATTATCATAAACTCAGGTCTGGTTGAGAAGGAACAACAAGTGTAAAGACTTTGTAGCCAGGCTCCGGAGCTTGGATCTCATCGTGGAGGCCCCCATTTCTCAAACTGCTGTATGTCTACCCACTGGAGCACATGTGTTGGCTAGAGCTTATGGAAAAACACAAATGACTGGGGCTCATTTTTCCGGAACATGAATTTTATACGTAGATATTAGGCGAAGGACAGTCGTTTCAGATTAAAACAAATGTTTTGCAGAAAAATACAAAACTTGCATGCTTTTTTAACATAAAAAATAAGATTTCAAATAAACTTCCTGATTGATTCATGCTGTTCTTGCCACATTCTCTGCCATAAGAGAAGCCTAGATGAAACTACTAACAGAGGTAACGAGAAGTTTTAAACAGGAGAGTCACCTGGCCAGCGATTATGCTTAGTTTTGCACTGTTCATATTTTATGTGTTCTAATTTCTATATCCTTCCCCAAATTTCATTGTAGTTAATAACAGAGGAGGAGAATAGAGAGAGTGAGAGAGACAATGACAGGAAAAAAAATGGAGACAGACGTGTCTGCTGAAGGCTGGTTTCCCAGGCTGGGCTTCATGGACGTCTATACCTTGGTGAAGTTTCCAACAAGTCCTTGGTTTTCTTGGTCCCCCATTTTGCTGTTTGAAGATCTGGGGTTTTTTATATTTTTTTTTTTTTTTTGAGGAAGATTAGCCCTGAGCTAACTACTGCCAGTCCTCCTCTTTTTGCTGACGAAGCCTGGCCCTGAGCTAACATCCGTGCCCATCTTCCTCTATTTTATATGTGATACACCTACCACAGCGTGGCGTGCCAAGCGGTGCCATGTCCACACCCGGGATCCGAACCGGCAAACCCCAGGCCGCTGAGAAGCAGAACGTGCGAACTTAACTGCTGCGCCACCGGGCTGGCCCCTGAAGATCTGGGTTTTGATCAGGTCACCAGATCACCCATGACGGAACAGATCCTAGAAGACTGAGTCCCACTAACCCACAAGAGATTTTCTTATCAACACTATTGACAATAAATTCAACATCAAAGAGGAATGCATTCTCCTAGTGGCTAAGATTCTTTGTGTTTTCTCTAAATATTTGGAGGATCCTACAAATAAAGGCCTATAAAGAGTCTTCCTTCACACCAGCCAATAAAGATTGCTCCTTCTTCTGGGATCTAGTAATATCAGTATTGTAACTATCATTCTTAAGCCAAGCAGATCTACACTGACACTGTCCTTTCCTATAAGATATCTACGTTTGGCCAGAAGGAAGATGAATAACATACAAATTCCTGCCTGAATTGCCCTTGTTTAAATATCCTGATCCGTAAAATATTTGGGAGAGGGCGGACCGTTTGTTTCAAATTCTAATGAACTCTGTCTGGGTGAGGATTGTAGCCTTGCAAGGGGTGGGGCCTACCAGAGTGAGAAATGGGCAGGCAGCAGTCACTTCTGTGAAGAAAGGTCTGAAAAAGAGTCAGGACTCCTCGTCCATTTTCCAGAGCTCACAAGGTTTGGCTGTTGGCTCTGGGCATCCGCTCTGTTCTTTACATGAAAACAGAAGCAAAGCCACACTAGTTAGGGGCTTCCGACACTTAGGATACTGGGACAATCTGTGGTTGAAGGGTTGAAAGCACTGTGGGTATCATAGTTTGGGCATTGCATTTGAAAGGGATTTAAAAAGTGAATGCATCCCTTCCATTGATTTCTGTCTCCTTATGTCCTCAAATTTTCACCTAGCTGTAATTTAAAGAACCAAACTCTGCTCTAGGACAGGCAAGAGAAGGACCCCTAATATTGGCAGACTCTGACACACCATGGCCCTCCTGCCCCTGATAACATAAATTATGCATGCACAAGGTTGTGTAATGAGCACAGAATGACAGCCAAGGGCACTGGATGGTTCCATGACAAATTTCCCTCGGATGGCAGTAGCGGGGTTGACCGTGTCTGCTTCAGGAAGCAGCTTACCTTTCTAGGTCTGCTGGAGACAGTGAGGTTCCTCTCCCAGCAGGACAAGCGCCTCACTTTCTCGGCCTTCTCTTTCTAAACCGCATGGGGACTAACTCCTTCTCTTATAAAATTATTTCTTGGAAACCACAATGAATTGGAGCACATGGTCTCTTAGATAACTGCATTTTAACGTCCTCAGTGAGATGTGGGGAATTCCACATCCTGATGAGCCATGAGGGGACCATTTGCCACACCTGAAGGTACACATTTCCACCTTCACATGCTGGAGTCTCTGGCTCCTTACGGAGTGACTACAGTTTATGAAGCCAGTGAAGCCCAAGCTTTTGACTAACGCTGTTTTACAGAAAAGACAAAGTACACAAAACGTAATAGTTTCTCAATAATTAAATACCTGTTGATTAATTGATGCTTGATCAGTGATATGACAAAGGGAATTGTGTTTTAGAGAAAACTAGCTCCTAATGAAGCCCTTCAATAATTAATTCCCCTTGGCTAGCGCCCAAGACCTTTCTGCCACTGAGCAGACCGAATAGCTTTTATCGAGGTCCCAGAATGCTTACTCTGAGATATCCTTGTCCTTCCACACAATTAACAGTTCCTTGCAAGGGAAACGGAGTAATTATTTGGGTGCCCCTTGACACTGAGAGATCTAAAGGATTTTTTTTCCTTTCCTCTAAAATCTGTGATCAAAGAAGACTTAAGGGTCTCAAGAAGAAAAACAAGCCAACACAATTTGTATTGAATTTTGAAAAATCTTTCCTTGTAGCCATGGGTAACCGGATAAGGAAACACTAAACAACTCCCTTTGGGGATATTAGATGATGGTATTGCATTTTATATCCTGCCTCCTGCATTGGGGATTTCTTCAAGATGCAGACAGGCTCTGAGAGACAGACTTATAAATAGAAGCATTGCTGACTGATGAGATTACCCTTGGCTATAAGGCAAAATTACTTCTAAATAGATCATGGCATAAAAAAAAGATTTCTGGTTTCAGTGCTATAAGAAAGAGTGTAAGTATTTTAGAGGTTATCCATCAAGCTCCAGAGAGTCATATATGAAATTATTTCAGATACAGGAAGAAAATTGTGATGACGCACATACTTGGTTTATCTTTTTGATAGAGCAACCAAATTCCCTGCTACTCTCCCTAAATTCACTCCACTATTCAGATCTAAGAGCAACAAGGGATAATCTTGATTTCTTGCTCTAAGACATGTGGAAGAGAAATGTCGTATGGTTAAAATTTTCCTTCACTGGGGAGTAAGGCCCCTATGTAACTATAAAAATCAGAACTCCCTCTGTTAGCAGGCTACGTACTTAATTAGGGTCTGAAACATCAATGTTCAATATGCTAATTATATGCTTAAGAACACTGATTATAATTTTTAATCTATCACTCTGCTGGATATGGTACCTTCTGGATATATAATTACATAGCCAAGGAATCTTAAAATACTCTCAGGTTGCCTTTTCCCAGTCAAGTCACATCATTCATGTGGTTAACATAATTTTTGGCTGTGTAACCACAAAAACATATTGGGACTTCTTCCCCATCCATGCCAGAAAGTTTCAGACACATCGCTAATTCTTCATCTGAAAGATCCATCTTCTTTTTTTTTTTTTTCATCTAAGGAATTCTTTTCTATCGGGCCGAATAATGTCCCCAGAGACCTCAGAGCTGTCAAACGAGTTCCTCCCCTGGTGAGGATAGAAGGGGGAAAAAGATTGACTGGAGACACTAAAGCGTCTTGACTCCAGTCTGGACTGTGACTTCTGGAAATTCTAGCATGCCTGCTCTCATAGTTCCTGGGATTTAAAAAAATCATAAACATAAGAGTGATGATCAACAAGTTCCACACTTTCCCCCACTTAGGGTAACATATGTTTCAGACAAGCCACGATTTCTATATTCATATTAACCTTTGCATATCACCCCTCTTGTGGGGACCATCAATATAGCTTTTCACCAGACTCTACCTCAACCCGGATCCACGACGCTAAGAGTCTGGGAAGACCGAGCAGAGGATAGTGTGAACTGACAGCGTGGCCATCACTGCCTCTGTAACTCTCGGAGGCTCCCAGCCCCCAGTGGACACTCCACAAAGGGAGGGAACATTCTTCTGACTCAAAAAGGCACCAGGGCAGAGCAGGCAGGGATTTGCACCTGGCTAGAGGGGGCAGGGGAAACAGCACAGCCCACCTCGGGCCTCTCACATCCCTCCTCGATGAGCACGATGGCAGCCAACCTCCACAATGGTTCAGACCGAAGCTTCAGAGAGAGAGGGAATCAGTCAGTCACCAGCCACCTCGCTGGCCACGATAGCAAAACAGAGCAAGGACTTCTGGACCCACCTGTGATCCCCCTTGGAACTTCCAGAAATTCTTTGAAAAGGGAAGCTTTGCAAGGAGGCCCCTGTGTGAACACAGGAGAGAGAAAAGCCGTTGGAGAGGGCACTGTGCTGAAGGTTGTTGCATTTTTCCTCAGACTACCAAAGCCTGTAATGCTTGGAACGCTTGGGTTTTGTAGGTTATTACAAAGCAGTATGACATGGGCTATAACTGGGATAGAACCCAAACAACCAGGAAGCAGAAGAGATACGTGAGGTGAGGAAAGCGGGGGGCTGGGAGTCAGGGAAAAGTTGGTGAGGTTTAAGCTAGAGCAAGAAAGGTAAGTAGCAGTAACTCATCCGGCTGGCTAGGAAAAAGGGGATTCCAGGAAGAGAAAGCAGCAAAGACCCAGGGGAGGTTTGGAGGATGGAAGGTGGGTCAGTGTGGCCAGAGCAGTGGTAGCAGAATGGAGGACGGGGCGGCTGGGGGCAGCCCCGAAAGCCATTTCATGGACCCTGGACTTTTCTATAAGACATACAGAGAAACCCCTCAGTTTAAGAAGGGTGGCAGCCTCGTGAGATTTGCATCTGGGAAAGAGTGCGTGGGCAGCATGATGGAGGAGAGACTTCAGGAAGACAAGGCTGGAGTTGAAGACGCTGTTCAAGCGTCCAGGGCAGACAGGAAAGTGGTCTTTGCCAAGGCAGAGACAGTGGGGATGAGAAGAGGGGCGACTGAAGGAAAACTTCCTCCCCGCAGGAGGAAGCAGAACAACATCTTACCTTGGGAGGGTGGCCCTCCGTGGTTTCTGAACTCACACCCAGCTCATTAATCCTCACACAAACCCACCAAGGCAAGTATCGCCAGTAGTGTCCTACTTATCAATAAAGAAATGGGCTCCTGGTGGTTGACTCGGAGGTAGAAGTTCACTCCCAGGGAGATGCCACATGCCCGGGCTGGTGCTCTTGCCACTGGACCACGATGCCTGCAACTAACGAGCTTACATTTGCGAAGCTGCCGCCAACCACACCTGGAGAAAATACGTGTGATTTGAGAGAAATCCCGCTGGCAAGGAGACCAAGCAAGGGAGAGAAATTCTCAAAGAAAAAATAGTCCTTTGTGTTGCTCAGAGAATAATGCCATTCTAAAGGCCGCTTGTAGAACAGTCAACCAAAGAATTCCATGAAAGATCTAGTTCTATTTTGAGGGAATTTTTTACATTTTAAAAATATTACATTATTTTATATTTTCTTGTCTATATTTCAATAGCTAGGGCCTATTTTTACCCAAAGATATGATTTAAAGAGTTATATTTGTATCTTCCTGCTCCCAAGAAGATCTGGTAGATACATAAAAGGTGAATGAGCCTCCTAAATTCTGAGAGGCAGAATCTACATACCTGTATCTCTCTGAAACGAGCAATATTAAAATAGTGAAATAAAAGCGGTTTATCTACCTAAACTGTGCGTGCACTGTAATGAAACAGTTCTGTGTTCTGCCAGTTGGCTGAGTGTGTTTTACTCGGAAAACATCCAGAGACAGCATGCCAGAGAGGAGGAAACAGTACAGATTTTTATCACAAACACTTGATCTTTGAAGAACACAATCCCATACTCCTTTGGCAGTGACCGAAAGGAAGAGCATAGGGGTGTTTTCCTCAAAGGAGACCTCCAGGTGACGGCTCTAATGTGGTTAGCAGCGACTCATTTAATCCTAAAGGGTTGTCCAGCCAGAGCTGTGCTAATGAGTAACATGTTTGCTTATCTGCAGTTTGAGATCCTCAAACATAAGATCATTAGCGGAAGAAATGCACGAGAAGGTACCTCCATAACGTTTGATAGATGCTATCTGGAAGAAGCTGGTTGCTGTCAAAACTAGGAGTAGATATAAGACAAATCCTTTCCCCAGGACTGGCCACATTCTTTTATCTTGCCGAAACTCTATGGAATTGACGACCACAATATATAAAACTGAGTTCTTAACTTAACTGAGTTCTCAGGCCCGTGTGCTCTTCCTCTAGTCTTTCCTACCTCCATAAATGCCGCTTTGCGCACCCGGATGCTTATTTCTGCAAGCATTCCTCATCTTCACATTCAATCCGTTACCGAGTCTCGAATCCACCTAGTAATCTCAAACCACTCGTGTCACCTTAGTTCACAACACCACCTCATCTTATCCACTTCTGATGTGGCTCGCCTGCATGGCTGGCAAGTTGATGTTGGCCTTTGGTCACCTCCTCCTCTTGAGGATCTTTCCGAAGAGCTATTTGAGTGTCCTCCCAGGCTGGTGGCTGGCTTCTTCCAGGACAAGGAATCTAAGAGACCAAAACAGACGGCGCGATGCCTTTTATGACCCAGGCTTGGAAATCACACATTGTTGCTCGCATGGTATTCGATTGGTCATATGGAGTCAGCCCTGACTCAGTGTAGGAGGAGACGACACTGGGGCCTGAATCCTGGGAGGCATGGGCCCTGTGGGGCATTTGAGAGGCTAGCTACCACAGACAAGGGACTCTCACTTACACTTTTCTCCCTACAAGATACCCATAAACCCTCGCTACCATGTGTGTGATGCTGACAGTTGCTAACAGTGATATGTCTGCGGTTTTTTTCTTTTTAGTAGTAGGTTCTTGTTACACTGCCTCCAGGAGAGCAAAATGTGTCTGTTTTTCATATTTTCAAAGATGTATCTGAATCAATTTCATTTACTTTAGAAAATGGTTTCTTGTTTAATTTGCTTTATCTAACTCTCAGCGTGCAACCATCTTTGTTCATATTAGAACATAATAATTAGAGAAAATCCACCATCTGATGATAATGATAAGAGCGACGATTCCTCTCAAATCACTACTCCCTGATTTCAATCCAAAGGTAGTTTAACAAATAATGCCTTTGTAACTCTGCTATCCTGATGTGGAAGCTGAAAAGCAGATGCATATGCATATAATAGAAAAACCAACTGCAATCCAGAAGCCTCATGCCCAGTCTCATATTCAGTGACATGTCATGGACTGAAATCGATTGAACTACTTGAGCTCTCTCCTTATTTATCCCCCTTACGAAACAAAATTGATAATAGCAGTCCTCACCTTGCAAGCACAAACAGGAGCGTCTGTATGCTAAACACACACAAAACACCAGGGTGCCTCTGAGACGGGAACTAGCTACCCGGGGGAAAGAAGTGAGAAGGATGTTTTCACTGTATACTCTTGGACCATCTGAATTTTAAACAATCAGATCTGCTATCTAGAACGTTAAAAAAAATTTAGTTGAAATTATTGGAAGCAACTCAACCGTTCAGTAGGAGACTGGTTAGAACAATTATGGTCCATCCAGAAAATGGAGTATTATTCAGCTGAAAAAGGATGAGGTGTGTCTATCACACTGCTATGAAATCACCTCCAGGATATATTGTTAAGCGAAAAAGCAAAGCGTAGAAAACTATGTGCTTAGATTAAAGAGTCACTGTTTACCTAAGAAGGGGAGTATATACCTAAAATATAATAAAATTAAAAAGCACTGGACAGATACCATAATATTTTAAATAAATGGCTATCAATGTGGAGGGAGACATGGGTGAAGATGGTAGTGATGGAAGCTAGACTTGTTTGGATATGTGTAGATTTGACTTTGAAACCTGTAAATATTTTGTGTAATTATAAGACAAAATTTAAGTTTACAAGGTAACCCCTAAAACTTTAAAGTGAAATGAAACAATTGAACCTGTGTGTCCAATTCTTGGCACAACCACACGGTAAGGAACCCTTTTGAGCGACTCCAAAGGGGAGGAATTCTCTGAGTATGACCCGGAGCCAGCCAGCACGGGCTCTGGCAGGCTGTGCGCGTCTCTTCCCAACTCTGCCTTCAGTGACGTCTGGTCGGTAGCTTGAAAGTGGCCACGAGGGGTACGTACACCACGGAAATCAGCAAATGCTACAAACCAGGCTTCTGCTTATTTTGGTTTTGTTGTTATTGTTTCTTTGTTTTCGGAACACTATTGTTAAACATTTACCAGCACACCACTGAGTTTAACTGTACATACGCAGAGACAAAAATAATTACAAAACAAAATTACCACAAATTAGTTTCAGTAATCATGGTGTTGGTAGCGGTGTTGGTATTGTTATTCTGAGATCGTCTTGTTGAGCAGAACAGGATAAACAAGTGAGTAATTAGGTTGCTATCGTGAAGAACTGGGATTTTGGAGTGGGAGAAAGAAGACGCAAAGGTAAGAAGAGACAAAGTAAAACCTCGTAGCATTGAATTTAATTGGAAGCATCAGTGTGAACACGTGATAAATTTTATTTTATGTAACATAATCAGAGGGATGGAATCAGCAACATCTAAGCTGTGGGACTCTAGGGCAAACCATGCAATTTCTTCAACCACAACAACAAAATCCAAGAAAAATAATAAGAAATGGAGGAAGGTATCTATTGATTAAAAGAGGTTTAAAGATATAGAATCAATCTCATTGTATGGACTTTTTTGGATCCTGATTTATACCAAAAAAAGAAAGGAAAAAGGAAGAGAGAGCATGTGAGCCACAGAGCATTCCTGGGATTATTAAGGAAACATGAATACTCACTGAATATCTGATGTTACTAAGGATTTTCTGCTGATTTTGCGTGATTATTGTGTATTATTATATATACTGTGATTATGTTTTAATAGCATAATCTTTCTCTTTTACAAATACATCCTGAAATATTTACATATGAAATTGTATTACTGATATGCCCAGGATTTGCTTCAGGGGTAAGAGTAATGAGAGAAGCTACAGGAAAATAAAACTGGTCATAAACTGGTTATTTTTGAAGCTTACTGATGAATACATGGGAGGTCAACATATTATTTGTCTACTCTGTATTTGATGGAAATTTTTCCTAGAACGTTCTTTAAAGACTAAGATTCCTACAACCCTATGCCTGCTAGATTTTGCTTTCTCCAAGTTTCTTTGAAAATATAAGCATATTTTTGTGGAGGCTATAGTTAATAATACTGTATTACATATTTGAAAGTAGCTAGGAGAGTAGATTTTGAAAGTTCTCATCACGAGAAGAAAAAATTCTGTAACATTCTATGGTGACAGACGTTCCCTGGACTTATTGTGGTGATCATTTTGCAATGTATACAAATATCGAATCATTACACTGTACTCCTGAAACTAATATAATGTTATGTCAATTATACCTCAATTAAAAAAATAAGCATATTTTTGGCTGAGATAAATTTCTGTGGATGTGTTTTTTACTGTCACCATCTACTAAAAATCATTTACTAAGTGCCTCAGGTGTGGGTCTCAATTTAGCAAAATTCATAAAACCAAACTGAATGAGTTAGAAAAAAATCAACTCAATGGAGTCAACTTATAAACCAAAAGACTTTGGCAGCTACTAATGAAATGCTTAATTAGGAACCACAAACACTTTCTAAACAATAAGCAATCAGAATTTCTTACAAAGTCACATGCCTTCAAAAGAGTTATTGCTGCTATATAACATCATACAGGGCCACACAGAAAGATCCGTAGAAACATCTGGAATCTAAGTACATCTGCTACAGGTGAGCAAACAGAGCTCCCGAAAGCCACAGAGCAGACAAAACAAGCTGACAGACCCGAGGGGCACTTTTCTGAACAGCCCATTAGCAGGAGGCACAGACAGCCCTGCTACCCACGGCGCACTTCTCAAGAAAATGAAACCTCAGAAAAGCACAAAGAGCCATCAGCCAAAACCATCCCCGTTTGCTTTTGGTGTGAAAGATCCTTTCCCAATTCAGACAGACAGCAAATATTTAACAAGGAAAGAAGGGCAGCAGGTGCAGAATTTGGGCCATTGGTAAAAACTCCTCGCGCCGTTTTGAGTCACGGCTGAGACATTTAGGTCAATGGCCTTCAGACACAGATAGTGCTTGT
Organism: Equus quagga; assembly: GCF_021613505.1. NCBI lineage: Eukaryota > Metazoa > Chordata > Mammalia > Perissodactyla > Equidae > Equus > Equus quagga. Next base: position 53,231,162 of record NC_060283.1, on the reverse strand, counting down.
GATCATTATAAAAAGTAGGAGGCATTTAAAAAGACATTCATCCCTGGCTCCTGCCCCATAGTTCCAACCAAATAAAAATCCCACACACCACGGCAGGTCTGCGGTGAGGAACGGCGGCCATCAGCCAAGGCAAGCAGGCGAGCAAACCTTGAAAGCCAGACTTCAGGTGAGAGTCAACAAGGTGCTGACTTCTGGAGCTCCTCGCCGGTGTCCTGAAAGCCTTGAGTCACGTAAGGAGCACAGTTTTCTGAGTGACTCTAAGCCAGTGTCCCTGCAGAGGTGTCCACGGGGCCACCTGCATCAGAACCACTTGGAGATGTTGCTAAAAACAGACCTCCAAACAGAAGGGCAGGAGTGGCTAGGGAATGTGCATTTTCAGCAGGCCCCCTGGGATGCTTCTCATGCCCACTAACCTTTGAGAATGTTGCACGAGCAAAGCCTCAGCACTGAATGTCAGCCCAAATCGCAAAACGTCCAGCAGCAGAAGCAAACGCTTCTTATTTTTCCTCACGTGACATATGAGTGAAATCCTCTTGCAATCACTTGTCTCATATCTACAAAACTGGGTGGGAGGGTGGCGGTAAGGGTTGGAGGTTATTCAAGGTCAGAGATTCTCAGTAACTCCCTGTCCTCCAGATCAGCTTTTTATTTTTCTGACCTTGGGGTCATCCAGGTTAAGTGTTCACGTTAAAAAAAAAAAAAAACAGTTAGGGCATGAGGACAGAAACTGACCCATCATTATGGATTATCTGTGATATAGAGTGTGTTCAAGCATCTAGGACACGGGCGCGTTCACAGTGCCTATCATGGAAAGACCAGCCCGCACGCAGGCTAGTGGGTACTAGCAAGAGCCCAGGACTGGGCTGAAGCTCCACTTACCAGCTGTGTGACTTTTGATGGTTCCCTTAACCTTTCTGAGCATGTTCTTCACTTTTAAATTGAGAGCGATCAAAACACTTACCAGGATGGTATGAGGATCAAATGAAGTACTGTATGTAAAAGCCTGTTGACATCTGCTAACACCAACTGAGCATAAATTGTCGTAAATATTCATTCCTCCAACAGCATTCAGTCATGTAACTATACCGACCATCTACTACCTACGGCCACTGGGCTGGTAGCCACCGGGCTGCCGCCATTCAAACCAATCAGACGCGATCCTTTCCTCACCATGACAGGCAGGGAGGGGTCCTCAGTCCAGAAGGGTCTTTAAAAAGGAGACTGGAGAAAATTGTTGAGCCGGGCCAGGGACAAACTGAGCATTTGTTCGGCACATCTTACAGTGGGCACACTCAACACAGGCTAACCAGTCCCCCGAAATCACAAGCTAGGGACACTGAGAATTCTGGATCCAGATCTCTAGTAATAGAGACTTCTAGGGATCCATCAGCAAGCAACTAGAAGAAGAGACCGTGGAGTATATTTATCTCCCTGATTGAGGGATTTTTAAAAAAGGCAGCCACTCTCTCCTCGTCAGTTCTCAATCAACAGACTTCTCCTGATGTTTCAAGAACGGAGTTGTGTTTCCATTTATCAGGAACCAATCAGAGCCAGTGATGGGACCTTCCCTTGCTCTCCATGGATACGTACGTGGACACAACGGAGCTGGTGGACTCAGACGCCCCTGCGGTTTGCTGCAGTGCGAGGATCTCCCCTTCCGGGTCCATCCTGCCTTAGCCCTCCCCAAACCCCTATACTTCAGTCTCTCCCAGCAGAGGGAGAACACTGGTCAATCACTAACGTGATTTTGATTTAGATGAATGTGTACTCCTCATAGCGTGCAATTTAAAAGAGGAAACCAAATGAATGTACTCCTAATGATGGAATTTCAGGAGGGAATTTCCGGGGGAAGGGGAGCAACATTTTGGGTCCTCCAATCACATCGGTGAGCAACTATGCTGCAGCCCCGGGGCCAAGAGGCACAGTGCTGCAGTCCCACCCCTGGCCAGGCTTGGCCCTTTGTCACTTGAGGTGCCACGCAGCCATGCACAGCCCTGTCATTGTTGACACCTGGTCATTTCTTTCTTCCAAGAGAGCCGTAACTCGCCGTCTTCCCTGGGGCCCCCAGCTCCACCACCCACTCATTTCCTGATGAAGAACTACTTTGGGGTTCCTAAAATTATTAAGAACGTCATAAAGGATTGGGACCGGCATGAGGGAGGGAAGCACTCAGATTGTTAAGTCCTTATCCTGGGCCAATGGCCAGGTCTCTGTCCCCCTGGAAATTTCCCTAATTCCCACACCTCTTTCAAGGCTTTGCTCAACCTCACCTTCCCATGGGGTCTATCATGAGCAACCCCATTGAAACCACACCAGTTGCTCCTCACCCCTCACCTGCACTCTCGGTCTCCCTATTCTTTCTGCCATAACATTTACCAACACCAAGACACCATAAAATCTACTTGTTCCTTTTGTCTATTGTTCATGTCTTTCTTTTCCCACTGGTTGTAAGCTTCGTGAGGGCAGGAATATTGATTTTGTCCATCAATGTATGCCCAGCACACGGAAGTGTGCCTGACACATAGTGGGTACACATAAATAGTTATTAACAATAATATGACAGATGAAATAAATCAATTAAATTATTAATTAACTTCGTGATATAACAGTTAATAATAATAATAATGTTTGCATGTTATTGATGGCTAGTAACTATGTTGGAAAAGCACAGTTGTTAACTGAAGAAGCGAGAGAGGGGAAGGAGGACCCAGTCTGTGCTAGGCACGGCACAGGCATTCATGTTTATTAATATAGTGATCCCTGTGCCTGCAGTTTCTAGAACAAGGACCTTTGACTGACATGTCTCAACCTAACAGTCAGTTCTGAGGCCTGAGTGGCAGCCAACAGGAGAGCTAGAACACGCCCTCTCCCCAAGTCCCCTGGGAATTCCCACAGGGAAAAAGAAATCTTGCCCCGATCATGGACATATACCCTATGTCCTCCCCTCCACCCCTCCATCCCAAGGTTGTTTGGAAAATCTGAAAGGCTTCCAGAAACTCAAAGTAGTTCTTTCTCAGGAAACTCCTGGGAGCTGCCGACTGCTCACCTAGGACCTCGCAGCAGCCCCAGACGCAGCTCATGCGTCTGTCACCGCCTGCCATAGATGTGGATAAATCAGCGTGGGTCTGGCCTATTAAAACTGCATGAAAAACAAGACAGAAGAGCAAACGGAGCCCATGAGACAGGAGTGGGGTTGCTGGAAAAATCATTGGCTTGGAACAAGAGACTGGGTTTGGCCCCGCATCTCACCAGGCTTAATCAAGCCCAATTGCTCAAATCCTACTTGTCTCCTAACATCTAACACAGTAGCCTCAGCACTTTGTGTCTCCCGTCTTCTGGGATGGAAGGCAAGCTTCTTGTGGAAAAAACTCAGGAAGGGCATACACGAAATTGTTATCAACAGTCACTGCTGGGAGAAGAGAATATTGGAGAAGATCTCCAGATCTCATAGGGGAAGACATTCACACACTCCCGATTTTCATAAATTTGTCAACACAAGCATGCATTACTTTTGTCATTTAAAAAAATCAATCATGGGGGCCGGCCCAGTGGCATAGTGTTTGGGTTAGTGCACTCTGCCTCAGTGGCCCGGGGTTCACAGGTTCGGATCCCAGGCATGCATCTACACATCGCTCCTCAAGCCATGCTGTGGCAGTGTCCCACGTACAAAATAGAGGAAGATTGGCACAGACATTAGCTCAGTGACAATCTTCCTCACAAAAAAAAAAAAATCAATCATGAGTCTTTTTTTAAGAGTTCTATGTTGGAGAAAAAAGTAGGCTTCTCAGACAGATATGCCGTGACCGTGTGGAAATGTTCAGTGAGATGTCATCCCAGCTTGCTTCAGTGGGAAGCCTGGAAACACACATTATCTCATCCACTGGCAGACACCAGTACCATGTCATCCCAGGAACCAGAGTTTGGCCTCTGGAATGGAGTGCCACACCTGGGATTATCTTGTGTGTCCTTTGCTTCTGCAGAGCCACGTGCAAGCGTCCACTCCTCGAGCAGTTCTGCCTGGAAGGCAGGCTGCTGTGTCCTCTGCAAGTCTGCCTGCCTAAGACAGGGCTCTCCCAGGCTATCTCAAATCCTTCCTTGTTTGCAGGACACCCAGAGGCCCACTGAACAAACTGGTCTGAACCCTCAAGCCCTGTTCCGACGGGACACAGCAAAGGGATTTATGAGAAGTCGTGTCTGGAGGCAAGAGGAAAATATTGAGTAATAAGAGCACCTCATCCAGAGGCTGGCTGTGGCACGTAACTAGACGTTGCCCCAAGGCAAGGCAGGGCTGGGTCGTGCTCCCTGGGCTCCACAGAACCACAGTGGGCCCCAGTCACGAAACCACACCCCACAGCCCAGGGCTGGGACAGGCTTCATGCAGAGGGCACCTTTTCCAAGAGGTGGCGACTCAGCTGTGTAACCAAAAAGCTTCTACATTTCCCTGTGGTCGGTGTCTGCGACGGAGAACGAGGCCAGGCTGGCATTGCACGATGACTTTCAGGGTTGAAAGGGACTTTGGGGTGTATTCAGAGGGTGATTTCAAACTGGACTTTACAGAGTCAGGGCAGGCCTCCCAGGGGACAAGGGTGGGGCTGAGGGGGCCTCTCGGCTGCCTGTTCTGGCTTCATCAAGAGTAGTTGACGATTTCTCTACTTTATATACCTGGCTTCTTCCTTGCAAATGCCAGATAGCCTTGTGGTGCGGTCTCAGCATGGAGTCATGTTCACAGAAACGGCTGTCCATCAAAAAAATACAATCCAAAGCAATTCAAATCTACATGCAGCCTCTAAAGAAAAAGCCGAAGGGCTGGAGTGCATTCTTAATGTGCACCAAGGTCTCAGTAAGATCCCTTACCCCCAATCTCTGCCATTCTCAATATCCTCTACACAGACGGCAGCTGCTTCCTGAAATCTTACTCTCCTTCCCACTCTCAAAGCCAGACCAAAAACTTTCCATGACACGCAGCCTGTGTGGCTTACCCCTCGCGCCCCTCCCTGCTCCGGCTCAGTCCTCCGTTGTATAGCTCAGCTTACCCACTCTGGCTTCATTAGCTGGGGTGTGGGTTTTTCCCTCTTGCCCCATGCAGGAAAGCCCACACACTGGTGCAGAGGTACGAATCCTTCCTGCTACCAAGGTAGGGAAAATGAGAAGGACAGTGAATTCTAATACAGTGGTATTTTTTCCCTTGTTGTATTGAGATCCACAGAAAAATTCGTTTTTAAAAGGATGCCACAGATCCAGTCCATTCTAAAGGAAGTCACTGAGAAAATTCTAACTGGTAATCACTCTGCTTCTATACATTCGGAGACAAGGAGTTCATTACATCACAAAGCAATATGCCTAATTTTTGGCCAGCTTTCATTGTGAAAGTTTTCCTTAGCCAGATTTTTGACAGAGTTTGAAATCTGGCCAAAGATCCTTCTGCTCAAAAATGCTGTTCTCCATCAACCAGCAGAAATGTCTCATGTCTAAAGTCCCCACTTTGACTCCCAAGGACTAGTTAAATATAAACATATTCTCTAAAACAGGTAAACCCTTCAGTCACTAACACCAACCTCATTCTATGAATTCATTTCTCAAATTAGCTAGCCAGGCAACCAGCGATAGCTGGAGATTTGGGCTTAGGAATAAAAAAGAAAAAGAATCCAAAGAATGAGATGACCAGGAGGCAGGACCCAGAGGCAAAGTGGCAGAGGGACTGGAGCCATAGGAAAGGACAGGGCCAAAGCAGGTGGTATTAGAGACCCACTGCTCGAGCCCCTACCCCCAGAGTAACCAGCCTTGACCACCAGACACACCCTCCAAGGAGTTCTGAGCTGTCATCGTCAGTCTACACTGCGGTGAGATGGCCTTTCGGAGTGGAGTACTTCCTGAGAGCACGTCCTCAGCAAATGCTCTTGACTCAGCCAAGTCACTAACTCTTCTCTCTTCTTCTCTAACAACCCCACCTGCGGGCTCATCATCTGGTCCCAAGCACCCCACCTGTCCCCTTATCCCTGCCCTGTCTTCCGTTCCTTACTTCACGCTCTCCAAGCCTGCCTGGCTGCCATGCCTCTCACCTCCTGGAGGGCACTGGGGCCGGTGTCCTGACCAAGCCCAGTCTGTGCCCATGACCCGAGGCTCTGGCTCTGCAGACTCTCCCCTCAGCCTGCCCTGTCTTCTCCCTCTTGTCTCTAATGGTTCTTCATCAGCTGGACCCCATGTCCCCCACCTATCACGAACTCCAGTGGCTTAGTTTTACCCAGGGATGCCTTTCCTCCATGACATCACAAAACCACACTCCAGATCTTTTCATTATCCTTGCTTTCTAAATGTTGTTAAACGAGTGAATGGATAAATAAGTGAATGAGTAATTCAACACTTCACAAGATCTGGCAGGGGGTCTTGTGAAAACTACCAAATAGAGGTTCACTTGAGTGACCTAAGTGTTCAACAATAACAACAATAATTACAACAGCAAATATCTTATGAGGTTAATGCCCATTGTGTATCTGTCCTTGGAGCCCTGTCTGACTCTAGTTACTGTGGACATTCATTGTTATTGTCCAATCAGCTTCCATTCCCTTTCTTCTGATTTTCCTTGGGATTGTCAGTCAAGGCATCATGACCGAGAGGTGGGCTGATGGTCCAGCTGGGCCATCCAGGTCGCTCTCCTCCAAGGACTTGTTTGCATCTTGAGTTGAGTGAGCCAAGAATGGAAATCATTGGAGCAAATTCCTCCAGAAGGCTGCTCCTTATCGAGATTGGCCAAGAGGCAGCATGGCGCCACATGGGTACTAGAGCCAGCTCATCCAGCGTTGAACACGGATCTACCATTTAGTATCCATTTGTCTTTGGATTACCTAAGGTTACTTAACTTCTCACTGCCTCAGTTTCCTTTTCTGTACAAAAGTGATATGCAATGCCCATCAGGGGTCTTCTTAGGTTCAAATAAAGCTTCAAACTCACAAAACAGCAATAGGCTCTACATTTGCCATCAGTTTACTCGGAAACACATCGGATGTTCTTCCTCAGCACAGGAGCCCTTACGATAATCCACACAGTAGCTTTCAAGTACAAGGAGGAATTGCTCTGGCTTGAAAACCTTACGACCACCCCTCTAAGAGATAGTCGTTCTTGTAACAATTTCATTGGCAGAGCTTGCCGCTCTCAGCATAAGGACATGCCCGTTTGGGCTTAGAGAAGCCCAAAACAATAGCTCCCTATTAAATCTCCCAGTCTAGGCACCGTTTACCAATCAGGGGTCATTTTTACCATAAGCAATATTGCCTAGCACAATGGTTGACACATATCTCCATATCTGGTTTCCAGAGTAAAAGGCAGTTAAGCCAAGTCGGATTGTGATGCCACAGGGGAACTGGGTTTTGCTAGCCCTTTCGCTCAAGGATAATAATGGTACCCAGGTCATAGCATTGTTGTGAGTGTTAGATGAGTTAGTAAGTGTCCAGGACTTAGAGCAAGGGCTGGGACATAGTAATTATTCCATAAATGCCAGCTACTGTTGTAGATTTCTGGAGCCGCCTGTGTTTTCTCTCCTTTACAAGATCTGATCATTCAGTTGTTTCTTCAATTCTCTTGGCTACCAATAATCCTTCCAGTAAATTGAGTTTTTGCTTAAGATGGTCAGAGTACCTTTCCACTGTAACTTATCAACTCTGATTACCCCGGAGTAGCCCGAGGGGGAGCCTATCTGAACCAGGCAGTCTCACCCGACCTGACTCTCGGGCCCCCTCCTAAGTGCCAGATTTCTAAAATTACCCACAAGAGCCTGAGACATCCAATGTCCTGATGGCCCAGAGTGGCATGGAACCTGAAGGTGATGTGGCTTCCAGCCCTGAGCCTAAGGTGCCTTTGTGGTCAAGGATGGAAAAAGAAGCAGCCACGTTCCTCCACCTCCCTCTTACCTCTGAGAGTAGGTCATCGTGTTTGTGGTGGCTTGAGGATGGAATGTTGTCAGGGAACACAGGTCTAAGTAGGGCGCAGTCTCAGAGAGGGTCAGCTGTTAAGCAGCTCATTAGGGAGCAGGGAGTGAACACTCAGGCAAACAAGACCAGGATGCTCGCCCTGGATGACCCTTGGCCGTGGCGCAGAGCTCAGTCAAGGCAGGAGTCGGTCACAATGAATCTGTCCCTAAAGGAGACGCACCATAAACGGCATATTCATTTCTTTCTCCGGCCACTCAGTGACTAGGAATGACGGCATCATTAGGTCTGTGCCCCCCGTTTCACTGAGGTGGCCGTCTGGTGCGAGGCAGGCTGACTCACTTGAAGGCATTTCTCCTGACTCCTTTTTGTGGTCATGGTGTCTGGGTTTCTGAATTGTTCCAGCCTCCCCAAATCCCTTACCTCCAACATCCTGTGTCAGGTCTGGGTTCCACCGTCCTGCTTCTGACACTCTGACTAAAACAAGCAGTGAGAGACCAAGGCGGCTTTCCTGTCCTGGGTCTGGTTGGGTGATGGTACCTGCATTTCTTGCTGAAGAGAGTTTTCATGCCTGCTCTCTGGGTCTAAGGAACACTGTCTGGGAAGATGACCTACTTATAAAAGGTGAAGGATAAACGGATACAGAAAACTAGCAAATGTCTTAATACAGGTGAGACTCAACTGCTGTCTCTCCCTTCCACCAGCTGCAGCCCAGCTGTGCCAGCCACTGGGCTCAAACTTCTTTGTGCCACTGTCCTTGCTGGTTTAGACGAATGCTTTCCAAATGCCAGTCATATTCTTCGTATATGACTGCTACCTGTACTATGTTACAGGTAACTAATGTTACCTATTTTATTTCAAAATCCTTCTTTAAACGTGAATTCCTATTTCCCCTCTCCAAATTCAAGATATCCATGCAGTCGTAAGTCTAACGTGCTATTTTTATTATTTCCTTAAGAAACACTTAACAAAACTCTTACAGTGTGCCAGGCCATACTTTAAGTATTTACAAATATTAGCTCATTGAATCATTGAATTAGCTCACAACAATCTTATGAGGTGGGGGCTGCTATTATCCCCATTTTACAGATTAGAAAATTGAGGCTTAGATTGATGAAGAGAGAACCACACACTAAGTAGTAGAATTAGGATTGGAATCCATGTAGGATGGCTCCAGCACTCGAGTTTAACCTGCGCTAGCCACTATGCCATTCTGCCTTTTGAATATAGATTAAAATAATGACCTAGATATTAAAATGTTTCCTTTTTAATTCATATACTGCTAATGTCATCTCATGCACCCCTAGCAGCATATACCACACTTTAAGAAACACTTGCTGGGGGCTGGCCTTGTGGCTGAGTGGTTAAGTTTCCGTGCTCTGCTGCGGCGGCCCAGGGTTTCTCTGGTTCGGATCCTGGGCGTGGACATGGTACCACTCATCGGGCCACGTTGAGGCAGTGTCCCACGTACTACAACTAAAAGGACCCACAACTAAAATATACAACTATATACTAGGAGGATTTGGGGAGAAAAAGCAGAAAGAGAAAAAAAAAAAGATTGGCAACAGTTGTCAGCTCAGGTGCCAATCTTTAAAAAAAAAAAAAAGGAAAGACTTTCTGAGTGGAAAGAAGGCTGGACCCAGAGAAAAAGACTTATTTTAATTCCTTTTCCACTCCTTACTGGCTGTGTGGGCTTGAGCAAATTTTCTGACCAGTGTAAGCCTCAGTTTCCCCACATGTTAACTCTAGACGATTATCCCTATTTCTCTCATAAGGGGTGTAGAGACTAAAGGAAATCATACCATCAAAATTGCTTTGGGAAATATTATTGCCGCAAGTCAACATCATCTCCTCCGATGATAAATAAATGTTTAAAATTAAGGAAATGGTGCCCCGACTTTTTCATTACAAGCAGCCCTTGCCGGTTGGAAATTCTTTTAAATAAAAAGTAGATCCTTATGTTCCTTTGTCCTGTAGAGGCTGCTGCTGCTGCCACCAACCCAAAATAAATGACTTCATGGAGTAAGGTCTGTCTATATTATTCCACCACCTGATGACTTCCTGTGTATAACATTCAAATGTGAGCATCTCAGCCAAAGGCCCATAAAGCCATTTCCCCCACACTTTGCACTTCGCCGTGCTAAACATCTGCTTTTCTTGGCCACCTGAGTTGATGAGTTTCACTTTGCACCACGGGGAGGTCCAGGTGTCAAGCGACGACCCAGACATTTTCTTCCCTCAGTGCCTCAAGACGGGGCCGGGTTTACGGCCCCATTTCCCCTACGAGAGCTGGTGGTGAGGAAAGCATTGCAGCTGGGCTTCATCACCCTCAATCAACGGCCATGACATTTTTTTTAAGGTAGCAGGCAGGGCCGAAGGTTTGCATTCTCACGTTTTCAGCCAAGTTGGCACTGCGGCCATCTGGAAAGATAGATATGAATATAAACCTTGAGGAGGGAACTTTGGTTTTTCCTTCTTTGGGAGCTCCTACAACTTAAAATTCCTTGAGTTCTCACCCTGGGAGTAACATGTTTTCTAGACTGAGCCTGTGAGTGTGGACAAGAACCTGATCTCCATTCTTTTCCGCTCCTCCTCATCGTCAATATGAAAAGAGAATAAGTAACATAGCGCTCACAGGGTGTTTTGACGTCCTCACAGGAAGAGTAATCTGTAATGAATTCGTGAAACCCTGATATCACGGATGCCTTTGGGGGTCTCCTACCTGATTCCAACAACCCTTCAGTATCAAAGGATTTCTGCTGAGCTCTGTGTCCATTTTCGCCTTGAAGAACACATCTCAGTACAAGAGAGAACTGCATCTGATAACTGATCGTCGTGAAAGGAGAGGCAAGATAAATACAGAAGAAACATCTCCTAAATCCCACATGGCTTGTCTCTGTGCCTCTGTCGCCCAAACCATGTCCTCCTAGCACGGAAATAAAGCAATTCTCTTCCTGAAACAATACAGATCGTGTTTTGAAGACCAGAGCTTATTAAAGAAATGATTTAAAACATATCGAGCTGCACGAATACATATTAGTACAGGTCAGGCGCCACCCTTCACGGCGTCTGTATTTAACAGCATGCAGGCCTTCATGGTTTGGTAACACCTCAGTGGAGGGCAGTACAAGTGGAAAACGGACCAAGAGCGCATGGGGGATTTACACACAGGCTACCGTCTGTCTGACACACCTCCCTGCGTATAGTCAGGTCCTGCCAGGAGTTTTTCTAAGCCACCTCCATGACCTGTCTGACGAGAACAGATCGCTTTTTAAAAAATGATCCTGATTGACTATAAATAACCATATTCATTTAACTGCTTGCAGTTTTCCTTTCAATTGTGCCTGTATCGCAAGAATGTATTTAAAAAGGTATTTTTAAAAATTGCTTTCAAAATGTTACGTGTCCCTCCCCACATCTCCCAACACCACTCACCTCCCCGACACCCACCCCCATCTTCACTGCTGTGTCTGGTGTCCCAGGTTCTGGGCCCAGACATCTTCCTGTGCCGCAAACCTTCAGCCTTTAGATTTGGATCCTCTGGGGTTCACTAGAGATGACTCTTCCAGGCACTGTGTTAGACACTGTCACATGCACTACCTCCTTTCATCCCCAAGGCTTTAAGATAAGCAGAAGGCCCCCATTTCACCAGCAGGAAAACCCAGACAGGTAGAGGTCACAAACCTTGTAGGGGTTGATGCAGGGTCTACACCTGGGCCTTCTGCAAGTCCTGTACTCTCTGTACTAAATGAGCTCCCCAACTTCTCTGCCCTCTGCTCTGAGCTGTCTCAATTGCAGCACTAATCCTGCACTCCTCTCCTTGCAAGAAGGGTCCTCTCTCCTTTCCATCTGTGCTTGGAAACCCAGCCCCTTCAGGATCCTCCAGGAGCCGTCTTACCTGCATCTTATATTTTCTCCTTTCCACTGACTCCCTCCTTCTCGTTTGCTCTCACAGCCAAATCCCTGAAAAACCAACTACACTCTTCCCATTGCTCAGTTCTCATCTGCCGCTCATCCCTTGAAATGGCCCACCAAAACGACAGCTTCCATCCACTGCTGGTCTATTCTTCTATTTTTCACCATGTTCCAATTCCATCTGGACCTCAGGCAAACAAGCATATGCCAAGAGGAGATATATACCTACATACACATTTTTATCCACAAATTTTCCAAAGCACCCTTACTAAATATTTTTCCAGGTCTTTGTTTTCATTTTAATTGTTAAACAATTCGAGCGACCTAGAAGTAAGAACTATGTCCTCTTGTTTTCAGCAGGACATGGATGCGATCAAATTAGAAACAAATAAGAACTAGAATTCAAATCGTTTCTGCCAAATGGAATCAACTGCACTCAATCTAAACACCGAAGCTCGTAACTTCAGAGAACAGGAGAAGTGAGAAGAGCCACGTTATTTAGGAAACAACAATTTCTTTGTTGAAAGTTGGCTAATATTAAATCAAAGCCCTACTTTCCGTAGATGGAGGAGAGATGGAAAGAAGAAATTATTAGCTCTGTGTTAACTGAGCTAACTGTGTTAGCAGGAGGGGAAGGGAAAAACCGCTCTGATGCATGGCTAGTGTGAGTGCAAATCGGTAACACTTTTGGGGATAAATATTCATCAATATTTATCAAAATAAAAAAATGCATATACTCTTTGACTCAGCAGTTCCACACTTTTAGAACTAATCCCAGAGCTTTACTGGTATCTATGCACGAAGAAATGGGTGCTGTAATATTCATTGCAGCATTTAAAATATGAGGCAGCTCAGGCTGGTCTGGAATGATCTCCAAGATAAGATGTGCAAAAAGCAAAATGCAAAACAATATGTCTAGTGTGCTAATATTTACGGAGGGGTCTACCCCCCCCCCACACACACACACTTTCATTTCGAAAGACTACAGACCCATAAACACAGGCATACACATTTGGATTTGAAAAGGTTGTCTCTGGCAGCTTATACGAGAAAATTCTCTTAGCCGTTGTCTAGGGAGAGGAATTAGGGACCGGGAGCCTGCAGTGGAAAGGAAACTAACTTTTCCTCTAATTTTTGTGTGCTAACTTAAAATTCTGCCTTGTGCAAGTATTTAAAAAATTTTTTCTTAATTTTTAAGCAAAAAGAAATTTTTTAAAGCTTGGGTTAACTTGAACATCTTTTCCCCAACTAAGTATAAAGAATTGCTGTAATTCAAACCTTTTTCCCAGTTAAGCATGAAGCGTTGCTATAAGATTTGAGAGGCGTGGGTCAGCCAACTCTACCTTGAGATGTTTCAGCTAGGATGAAAGAAGGTTTTCTGTTGCCTCCCACAGGTTTTGAGTTTTGCTGTTTTCCGAACATTAAACGAAGTGTTGCTATAAAGAAGGCACCAATTACTTAATCCATACACAAAAGCCAGCCTCATTAGTTCACATCCACACCTCTTAGGTCATACGATGGTCATCAGCTGTACCTGGGAGATGTTTGGTGGGACAATCTGACTGCTCCATGAAATAGTGGTCTGTCCTACAGGTTCTGGGTCTCAGAATGTGAGCAGTAACATGCTCCAGCTGCAGTCCAGTCGGTTCCTATAGGCAGGTTGAAGGAGACATCTTAGGGTGAGTAACGCTCAGTCAATATTATGCCATCATTTCAGCCGTGCCCACAAGCTCTCTATTCCCGACACTCAGTTTCACGTTTATGGCACCACGACAAGTCCAGAACTTCCATTGCAGGCTCAGAATAACTTTACTGTCTTCCCTTAGGGGCCCCCTAACCTACCATCTTCTCAACAGTCAACCTCACATCATAGGAGAGAAGAGGAAATTCCAGAGACCACGATCCCCCAGCCATCTAGAAAGGACCCAGAAGACAGCCATTAACAGACATTCTGGGACTGCAGGCAGTTCTGGTTCTGGTGACAACTGTCATTGCAGAGGTGGTTTTACAGCAGCCACTGTTGTCAAGCAGAAATAAATCTTTAATAGTGACAATAACAGCAGCATTTGGCTGCTTGGCTCTTCTGGAACAGCCATCCAGGGATAGTCCGGCCTTAAAGTTCTCTCAGTTCAAGCAAATTGATGTTGCCACCCGACCAGGGAACACCTTAGTCCTTAATGTCTCACAAGCAGCAGAGGGCTTGAGAACCAAGGGCAGCTGAGGACCTGGCCGTTTCTGAAGAGCCTGTGGATGAGTGACCATGGAGGAATCGAGGCTCTTCTCGGTGCCTCTGTTTGTCTCACTGCTCTTTCTTCTGAACTTTCTTGTAGGTGTGGTAAATCCAAATGCAGAGTTCTCAGAAACTATAACTCACACTTTTTCTGGGCGCCAAACAATCTCAGAATGCTAAGATGCTTTCAATAACCCACTCTCCTGCCTCAACTTCAGCTTCTGGCATTGATCAAGAAAGGGAGACCGCCTCATTTGCCCTCCTCAATCTTGTTCGTGTGCAGTAAAGACTCACCGATGGGAGGAGAAACACCTCCAAGGACACCATGTGAATTTATATCTTTATACATCGAATACACTCACTATTCCTGAATCCTCATGCAGTTTGAAAAAGAACGTAACGCAAGTAAAACCAGAATTGATTTTAGCCTGATTTTTCCATGGAACAGAGACTTATAAATCACTCTATGTGTCAAACTCTGTTCTTTTTCCCTGATTCAGTAATCACTCTCTTAGTAACTCGGGAGATGTAAACCAGACATTTGTGCCTACCTCGGGCCCTGACTGAGTTATTTATTTAATTCAGCTGAGAATTTGGGGTGTAATGTTCTATTAATTCACCAATGACCTATTTTTAAATCAATGATTCAGAGCCAACTTCTTTTTGAGATGTTGGACTGGATATAAAGACAATGCAGTGAGAAGTAATTCTCCCTTCTGGCTTAACTTTGTTATTGTCCTAAGTATTCACATAAGGAAAAAAAAAATCATCATTTGCTCTCAAGTTGCACAGACATATTTTTGTCTGTATATTTACTCAAAAAGGAGATCAAGTCTAGAATTTCCTTTTCATATTTTAAATTAACAGCAAGAGAAAGATCCTAAGCCAATACAAACCCCAGTTATTCTAAATTAAAGCTAAAATTATGAAAATTAGTTATAACCACAAATTATGTCTGGCTTTTAAACTATCTCTAATGCACAGATATAATTTAGCCACACTGTTTGTTAAAACAGTATTAATGGTTTTAAAAGGTTTGTCCTTCCTTCGTTTCCTACAGATTAATGTGTTCAAGTTCTACGGTGCTAAGACCTGGCGTCGAGTTAACTACTATTATTCATGACGGATTTTCAAAAATGTAAGTACAAGGAGAGAAGAAAAATCTCTCCACTGATGTTTACCTATTGGAGGAAGAGGGAAAAAATGAGTCAGCAGATAAAGCTTTATGGCTCCAAGCAATGACTTGTGCTAAATTCCTCATAAACAGGTAATTTCTCAAGGGTCACTTTTCAAGCCCAAGTCTGGAGTCCCATGACTCAGAAACACCAGGCCACTTCAGACACAGACTAGCTGTCCCCCACCAATGTCTGTGTGTCCATCTTTAAGAGCATACATTTCTTTCCTATTTTTACCTCTCAATTTCAAATGGCCTCTTTGGGTCTGAGCTAAGAGGTTAACAAAAACCAGTCAGAACTGACTTTTCAGATATTGCATTTTTTTTCCTTCTTTGTGAGAACGCTCTGGTGAAAGGAAAGAAAGAAAGCTCTCCAAAAGCCATCACTGTGGATGCTTTTTAGCTCGCTCCTCTCCCGGTGCTCCCTTCACTTAGAAGGTCCTCCTCGGCCCCTGGACATATCCAGGTCCTTCCCCCTCCGGATCACATGAAGGACTGTTCTAACGACACTTCATCCCCCGACTCCTAGCAAAGAGCCAAGCCCACAGGAGTGCTCAAAGAGTTATGGAAGGGTAATGCTACACTTTTCCGCTCTTGAAGGACGTCTAAGTCACAACCTTTCAAGACATTCATGTCCCGGCAGGATGTAGCTCAAGGTAGGGCAGAGGCTAAATAAGATGACACTTAGGTTACTAGCCCTTTGCCTAAAGCTCTGCCGTCACCATTCTCTCTGAGGAGGTCTGCCTGGGGCCCCATGGTGACACACTGCCTCTCTCTCACCTTCCCCACACAGCCTAAATGCCTCCCACAGATGTTTCAGGCTGGTTTGTGGAAGCTGTTTGAAGAGGAAGTTACAGATCAGTTGCTTTTCCTGAAATTACAGTCTGTGTCCCGAAAGAAAATGTTACAATTACAACTGAACATATGTAGGCACAGGAAAAATCGTAAAAGACTTTGAAATGGACAAAAAGATCTTACAAGTTGTCTTCAGTGAAAAACCAGGCAGTGGGGATCGTCTGAGCAGTCTTCCAGGTGACTTGGCTGTGTGAGGCCTCTCTGCCTTTCATTGACTTTGAGCTCCTTTACAATTCTGTAAATCCTAGGTAACTGACAGTTATGCAAGTGATTCTTATCCATCGACATGCAAATGAATTTTGTTCCCTGAAAATGCAATTGATTTCCCTCCTCTCTTGTGGACTGAGTCCAGTTTTGCATCAATCTGTAAGGTGATTTTAGCATTGTTGCTGATTCTTTGAATTCTCCTTTGAACCATCTTACTGGTTCCCTCACTGACTAATGATTTAAATAACATCTCTAAAATCCATTCAGTTTATGTCTGAGATTTATGATTATATTCCAACTTAAGAATTCTCCTTTCACACAAGGAATCCGGAAGGCAGTCAAAGTCGCCCTTTCCTTTCCTTTCTGAGGAATTCATGGAGTCTAATTCACCCTTAAAGTCTTGTGTCTTCTTAGTCATTCACTCCTGTGACAGACTCTCAGCCAGCCAGTCCCATCTAAAGAGAGGAGAGAAAAATATTCTGATTCTTCAGCTTCCTCAGCATATAACAATGACAGAAAAAATAAACCTTTCTATTGCTAGTACTGATGACCCATCAGGCAAAAACTCTAGTGTGTTATACTAATTCCAGTTGTCCAAGACTCCCTCCAAGAGAGAGGGTGGGAGGGAGGAGCCTAAAACTCCATTCTGACACCTGTATTACCTTCCTCCTTCTATTAAGAGGGCACGTTACCCATTAGTCTTTCCATGAATGAGGATGGTTTCTGTGGACCCATTCTACTCTTTCATCCTGTTTCTTTCATGGCTCTCAACCAGCTCTGTGCAACCTTACTTGAGCGTTTGCTATACGGTAATGTCAACGCACATAATCCATAACCAATCTATAAATCAAAATTGAGGTGAGTTTATTATGAGCCAGATCTGAGGACCATATAGCCCGGGAGAGTCCTTTCACAAAGGAATGGAGCACTCCAAAGAAGTGGGAGCAGACAGAGTGGTTATATAGTCAAAGAGCATGTAACACATATGGTTAGAATGTCCCTTCTACAATAGTCACAAGATGGCTTTGCTGGCACAGCATTTCCACAATTCCATGAACACGGCAGGTCAGCAATCAATCCCTAGCCTAGGGAGACATGCTTATCCTTAAGGAAATGTAAATATGGGGGAAGTTACATCTTTATCTTTAAGGGCATTGTTCTTGTCTTTGAGACATAGTAAATACTTAAAGCAGATATACAACGCATGCTCAAGGCCATGTGAGGCCTTTTAGGAAAAATAAGTTCAGGCCGAATTAGTTTTACACCAAATGGCTTCCTCATGTACTCCAATATATCCTATTGCTTGGCAGTGTTCTATTTGCTGGAGATTCATAGACCTCAAAGAGCTCACAGTTTTGAGGGAATCACCTCCACATAACCGAACAGTCATAATGCAACGTGGTCGTGCAACACTTCATAAACCTGCCCATTCTCAGGACTGCTGTCATGGAGGAGATGTCCAGCCTGTGGCTAATTAACACAACTAAAGGCTCAACAGAGTCCTTGACGTCTTTGGCAGTCAATTCGAATAAACCCAACCATCTCCAGATCGGAACCTAGCTGAACACAAAATAGTAGAGATTAGATATTTCAGATGGCTAGTTATCAAGTTACCACTCACAATTCAGAAAACATCAACGCTTAGTTTGGTTTTCAAGATGACAATTCATGAAATACAACGTTGAGAAAGCTTTCTTGAAGAGCATTTAAGTGATTGGGGACACTCTGCACTGAGACAACATTGGGGGACAGTCCTGATGAGGGGTACCATTCTAACGTGAGTGGGCAGTTTATTTCCCTGACCTCCGAGAGGCTTCCGGAGTTTGCCACGGTTTATGAGGAATTTTTTTTTTTTTAAAGATTTTATTTTATTTTTTCTCCCCAAAGCCCCCCAGTACACAGTTGTATATTCTTCGTTGTGGGTCCTTGTAGTTGAGGCATGTGGGACGCTGCCTCAGCGTGGTTTGATGAGCAGTGCCATGTCCGCGCCCAGGATTCAAACTGACGAAACACTGGGCCGCCTGCAGCGGAGCGCGAGCGCGCGAACTTAACGACTCGGCCACGGGGCCAGCCCCTATGAGGAATTTTTAAAGTGCATTCTAGACTGCCCTCCCCATCCATCTGCTCAGCTTTGCAAGGCTTTTAAACTTTCTATTTCATTACGGTACAAACAACTCCAAAAGCAGGCCTCCTGCTTCGCCCCTCAGGCCGCCTGATTATTCATACTCAAGGCCTACAGAGAACATCGGCATGAAGGAAAAACAGACTAAGGCGCGAAAACAAATTAGCAATCCAAACAGCCCTCTCCCTGCCTGTCATGAGAAGGCCTTTGGTGTCTCCTCCCAGAGTCAAGGGGTTTTCTGAGCCAAAGATTAAAGGATACATTTTCAGGGCTCAGAAAACAGACACTCTGTGAAATGCATATCCACCCAAGGCAACTAGGACGTGTTAACGGTGTATGCAGAGCCAGGGCGGCCTGAAAGCCACAGGAGGCCCCAAAGCCAGGTCGGCCTGCTGTGAACGCTTGCTATTCTGCGCCCACTGGGCCCAGGTCTAAAGTGCATCTCATATTTTCCTTCATCCTTGGAGAGGAAAAAGAAAGGAAAAACAAGAAAGATAAGCCATTAAGCTATCTTTGGGAGTGTTATAAAACCTTACCTTAAAGCAATTATTCTCGACCGGGGTGTCTGCCCCACAAGGAAACATTTGGCAGTGTCTGAAGATACTTTGGATCGTCACAGCCGGGGGTGGGAGGTGCTACTGGGATCTAGTGGGCAGACCATGATGAGGATGCTGCTGAACACCCTGTAATGCACAGGACAGCCCCCACTACAAAGAATGATCTAGTCTACACGTCAATAGGGCCGAGGCTGAGAAACACTGCCTTAACGAGACTAAGCAGCGAAAAGAGAATTTTTAAAAATCTTCTCTGCAGTTGGCCCCACGGCCAAGTGGTTAAGTTTGTGCACTCTGCTTTGATGGCTCAGGGTTCACTGGTGCAGATCCTCGGCGTGGACCTACACACCGTTCATGAGGCCGTGCTGTGGCTGCATCCCACATAGAAGAACTAGAATGACTTACAACCAGGATGCACAACTAGGTACTGGGGCTTTGGGGAGGGGGGAGGAAAGAAGAAGGTTGGCAACATATGTTAGCTCAGAGCCAATCTTCCTCATCAAAGAAGAAAAAGCTTCTCTCACTGTTTCTCTCTCTCTCACACACACACACACACACACACATACATGCACAGCCAGCTTCATGAGTGTGAAACCCATGCAATTGCAGAGGACTCCACACTCAGCAGAGTCCTAGATTGCTATACTCCTCTGCTGTCACCGTCTTGAAATTCTTAATAATTTTGAACAAGAGGTCCCACAGTTGCATTTTACCCTGGGCCTGCAAACTATGTAGCTAGTACTGCGTGCAAATGCATGTGCGCGAAAGAGACTAGGGGTGATTACTGGAGTAAAACACTGTGTTCCACTGTACTCTCCTTTCACCCCCAACATCCACTTCATAAGAGTTCATGTTCTTCTTCCGTTTTAAAACTCCTTTTTGGGTTATGGCAGAGCTGAAGCTGAAAAATATACCCATGTCATGGATTTCAAAGTGCCTGCGGATTCCCTTCTTCCTCACCAACCTGAGTGGGAAATCTATGCAAGGCATCAAGGGGCAGGCAGTGAACTGTGCAACATAAAGAGACATTGTCTCAAGAACCAGGAAAGAAGCTCTAGGGACTGTAGACCGGTGTTTTTCCCCACAGGGCAGCAGAGCTCGCTCCAACAACCTTTGCAGAGATGGCAAAAACAATCCAGGGCAAATATCTCAACACCTGTAATCAAATCAAGTCAACTTTCACTTCTATCCTCTTCTTGCAAGTCTTTTTTCATATAATGTTCTCCACTGTTCACAAACCTGTGAATATGCTTCAAATATTCTAGTAAAACCCCCGTGAGGTAGGAACCATCACTTTGCTTCTTGGTAATCTCTTCATTTACTAACACAGGTCCATCAGCAACAATTTATTGGGCAATTGGTAAAGGATGTAAGACCCCATCCACAAGCAATCTTGTTCACTTTTCCAAATGGATCCCTTAAAATGTCCTGTGTCTGGGATTATCTGCCATGCTTACATGAAAAAACCACAAGAGCAACAACAAATTCGGTTTCTGAATACCAGACAAGCATGAGAAACGCTGCCTAAAAGGCTCAGGTCCCCTCGGTGGAGACCTGCGCAACGCATCTCTGCTGCCATCTTCTGATGAGCCACCCAGCACACACGTCCGTTAGCATCAGCCATTTGGGAATCCCCCCGAGCACTTTAGAACTACACTTACAGAGTAAATGGATTTTGAAAAAAATATATTAAAGCACAAATCACAGTTCTGCCACATTAGTAAACTGTTGAGAACATCAATAATAATTTCCAAGTTTGTAGGCAATTTGACTGAAAACTGTATTCACAGAGCAGAATTCAACACCATAGTCTGTGAGCAGGCGGCCTTGGCTGAGCAGTGGGACTCTTCAGGGAGCCGTACAAGGGCTATGGGAAAGGCCGGAGGAGCCAGTCCACAGGCTCTGATCATAACAGCTTGAGTTCTTTGAAGGTTTCTGTTTATCTGCTCCTCGAAGGAGAAAAGGAGCCTGTTCTTCTAGGGGAAGTAGAAATATGGTCAGTTTTTCTTCTTAGGCATCACCTAAAATATGCCTAAGTCTGCTTTCCTCTTTCTGCATAGCAACCCAGACCAGATTTGCAATAATAATGATGATGGTAACTATGTAGATTCCACAAGAGCAGGGACTTGATTCTGTTCACTGCTGTGTGCCCAGGGTTAGCACAGTGTGTCACAGCAGATGCTCAAAAGATATGTGCTTACCAAAGACAGTCATGGCTGTCATTGATTGATGATAAATTTCATGCCAAGTCTTTTACAGTCCTTATCGCATTCACTCTTTATAATAATATACGAGCTATGTGTTACTATCCATGTGTTATTGATAGAGAAAGTGATAACAAGCAGACTTGGTAATGGCCAGACTGACCAGAGAGAAGATCCATGTGATGTTATCTGTAGCCCAGGGAGAGGTGGCTGCATAATAATCGCCATCAGTTACTGAGAAATTACCTTGTGCCAAGATGGTGCTCAGTATTATTTTATTTACTCGTAACAACGGCTCAATATCACTGGCTAAAATAATAACTGGCTAAGATAAATATTACTGGCTATTGCCATTTCACAGACAAGGGTCAGAAAGTTTAGATAATCTGCTGGGATTCTGACCCAGGACTGCCTCACTGACGCGGCTTCCCCTCCCCATGTATCCTGCCTCTCATGATCCGTGTCAGGCTGCACGCCTTCCTCCAGGAAGTCGCCCGTGAGACTAACAGGAGCGTGACATCTGTGAGAGCAACAACAAAGATCGGCTCACAGGGGTCCAAAGATGACGAGGATTTGGTGCTACCCTAGACAACTCTTGTCTGGGAGTGACAGTTATATAGACATGTATTTCAACACAATGTGATAAATGCTCTGAGCACGTTGCTATAGGAGTCGAGTAAGAGCTGTCTCCAAGTCTGAGTCATATTTGTTCTGGAAGGATGCGGGAATTTGAGGACTAAAATGGAGCAAGGGCTCTCCAATGTTATTTGCAATTTTCTATGCTTCCAAATAATGTTAGTGATCTGCCTTTTGAGAGAGGTCTCCCCTTTAGCAGCTATCAACAGATCACAGAGGATCTGAAACTGGTCTTCACTGGCCCATGCTCCTTCAGAGCTCAGTTTGCTAAAATAATAATAGTAATAATGACGATGATGAAAAGAAGCTAAAAGTACCTGACAAGTTTTGTAAAATGGCATCCCAGACTACACGCTATGGAAACAGTAGCCAATTTGCCATGGTTGGCCTGTGGTGTTGCCTGGGGTTGCTACAAGAAGGATCAGAAACTTCAATAGAAGTGAGGAGTGGTAGACAGTGTGGAAGATGGAAGATGATAGACATAGAGAAAGCACAGCTTTCAATTCAAAATATTTGGGTTCTGTGAATGCAGGGATGTCTAGGGAAATTCTTACCGGGGTATTTCCAGGTTGGAAATGCAAGCTGGAGGGGGCTTCACTGTCTTTGCCTTTGGTGACAACCAATTATGAGCCCGTTTAGGGCTTCCCGGGGATCACAAATATATTCTGGTAGTTTGGGATTCCTTTGTAGAATAATATGCCTAAATATACACACATTTACAATATACATAGCTATTATAAATCTAGCTTTAGCTAAATCTAACAACAAATTCTTCTCTTTAGAATATTCCTGAAAATATATTTTAAAAGCTTTTGAAAATATATATCTGAGACTGGCCTTCAAAAGAGAATATAGCTACTCAGACATGCACACAGATCTGGCAGAAATCAAGTTAAAGAGCAGTGTCCTAGAAACACTTTTTGGAAATAAAGAGAATTGGGTTCAAATCAGACTGTACCATCAATGAGCCGTATCAATTTGGTTAGTCGCTTCTTCTCTCTGATCCTCGATTTCACTATTTCTAAAACGGAGATGCTAAAACCTGCCTAAGAGGAGAATTAAATAGGTTATTATGTAAAATTTGGTAGTTTTTAAAGTGATGGGATAAAGTGATGGGGTTCGCTGTACTAGTCTTTCTACTTTTGTGTTAAAAGTTTTTTTAAATGAAAAGCTGTTGTTTTTTCTTTTAAGTGAAAAACCAGTAATGGAGACAAAACCACAGAGACGGTAAAAAGGTCAGGGGTTGCCAGGGGTTGTGAGGAGGGAAGGATGAATGGGTGGAGCACAGAGGATTTTTAGGACAGTGAAAATACTCTGTAAGATAATACAATGGTGGATACATGTCATTATGCCTTTGTCCAAACCCATAGAATGTAAAACCCAAGAATTTACCAATAATAGAAACTACAGACTCAGGGTGATGATGATGTGTCAACGTAGGTTCATCAATTGTAACAAATGTACCACTCTGGTGGGGGATGTTGACCATGCGGAGACTGTGGATGTGTGTGGGCAGGGGGTATATGGGAACTCTCTGTACCTTCTGCTCAATTTTGCTGTGAACTTAAAATTGCTTAATAAAGTCTATTAAAAACAACAACAACAGTGATGACACCAACAACCCGGCCTAGTGAGCAGGAAAGGCAACCATTAGGCATATATCCAATTATAATATTCAAATAAATTCCAAAGTTGAAACAATCTGGTATGCCACAGAACTAGAGAAACAAGGAGGCTGAAGGGTAACTTGAGTCTTTTCCCTGGCAGAAACTCACAAGTACAAAAATGATCTTATTTTAAACCTGTAGTGTGAGTTTTGAACTTTCTTCCTTAAGAAACATTGATGCCTCTTCATCCTTTCATTTTCTGCCAATTGTCAAATGTTCTCTAGAAAAAGAAAACCTCTGAAATTTATTTTAAAAAAAGACAACTCTAAATCATTCATTAAACGAGAGAAAAAAATAACAGAACTTTGTATATTTACTCAGGGTTTTTGTTGTTTTTCTAATTGCGTCTCCTCACAGAGACCAGGGGAATGCTTGCCGCTCACAGGCAGCAGAGTGAATCAACAGCGGCACCTAGTGTTCAACCAGATCCTTTCCGCGAAGCCCTCTAGCAGAGGGGAGCATCCGCGTGTTAATGTGAGATGCATGTCTGTTACATTTGTCCAACCGAGATCAGTGAGATGCGCTCATCTGAGCATTTACGGTGCTGCTCCTACCGACGTTCACAGGGAAAGGATGCAGGTCGTCCTAACTCCAGAAAGACCCACTGTCTCACACCTTGGTGCACACCTCGAGGTTACGGAGTTGGTTCCATCTCCTTGGCCTCAGCCTCCCCTCTATTCCACGGTCAAAGACAGGATGACAAGCCTGAGGCTCCCTGGAGGTCAAGAGCCCGGAGTGATTGTAAAACAGCCTTCTCTTGGAGTAAACGGAATAGGTCTTGTTAACTTTTGGAGATAAGGTGTCGCATTAACTTTTTCCTGACATCGTGAACTCAATGAATACCGAATTCTAGGGGAAACCATTTAACTATTACATTCTATAAATAAGGGACTATTTTTAATCTGTATATGCCAGTGATTTTCAATATTGTTTTTACTAGCAGTGAAACTCATTAGGGGAAAAAAATGAAATATGATTTGGAATGACAATGTTACAAAGCCTGGATACATTTAGATTAAAATAGATGAGGTAGCTGCTCTATTTAAAGCAGGGCTGGCAGAAGAACTACATCCCCAGGCTCTCAGCCTCCCAGAGCCCACCCTACCCTCACCTCTCCCCACCTGGCTTCCCCTCTGCCATGCACCCGCATCCTACTACCTCAGCCCCACCCCACCCGCAACTTCTTAGGCTGTTCTGCAGGGAACCCACGTCCTCCCAACACAAGCCATTTAACTTGGATTTTTTTCTTAGGCGACAGTTGACAGAAGGCCCCTGCAGAGCAAAGAAAAGGATACACGTACTTTAATATAAGTAAAGACGTAATTTTCTCAACGTAGAAAGCTACAAAGAGCAGGAAGCTGGGCATCATTTTTCCAGTCGGAAAGACAAGCCCTTTCTTTCTCTACCTACAAAGGCACCCTACCCGCATCCTCAGCCCCTTACTGATGGCACATCTTTGGGTGAGGAGGCCATCAAATTCACTGAGAAACTCTCTTTGTCATTCTTTTGGGAGATTTTATACCCTCCTGGTCCCTTCCCAGGGATACCAGCCCGTCTTCTCATGGGTACAAGTAACTAGTGACAATGCAAACAAAATTCTGAAGGCTTCCTGGAAGGAGAGTCCAAGGTCAGTGTCCCAAACTCAATTTTCCAGGGACCACATTCCCCTCAGAGTTTCATTCTTCAGGGCTGCCTGTGAAATAGTCCTAAAATTTGTACCTTGGAGCTTTCTTTATAATTATTCACCCACTCCCTTCTTCATTCAGTAAGAGATCATAAATGAGCATCTTCCAAACTATCCAAACCAAAAGATCAGCATTTTTATGGTTGGAAACCACTTATTTTTCTTGGTTATGAAATTAAAAGCATCTTCTAAACAACAAATGGACAGCCAGGTCTTACAGTTGAAATGTCACGTGTACGGTTTTATCAGAAAATAAAATGAGAGAAACTCTTCTCCATCCACTTCTCTGGGTCAAAACAGGCGTGGGCACGTGGCAGCTCTAGGTGGCAAATGCATCATCATTCCTACTCAAAGTTTACTCATGAGAGTTGACACTGAGCAATTTCCATGACACAGGATTTCTTCTTAATACCCCACCTTGGGATTTCTTAGCCTCAACACTATTGACATTTTGGACAATTCTTTGCTGTACAGA
Source organism: Equus quagga (assembly GCF_021613505.1). Lineage (NCBI taxonomy): Eukaryota > Metazoa > Chordata > Mammalia > Perissodactyla > Equidae > Equus > Equus quagga. Next base: position 53,205,517 of record NC_060283.1, on the reverse strand, counting down.
CCTGTCCTGTGCATTGTAGGATGTTTAGCAACATCTCTGGCCTCTATCCACTAGATGCCAACAGCACATCCCCCCGGTTAGGACAATCTAAACATGTCTCCAGACACGGCCACATGTCCCCTGGGGGACGAAATTGCCCCCTCCCCATTGAGAACCACTGCCTTACATGAATTAATTATATAATTCTTGCAAAAATCCCTATGAATTAGTGTTACTTCTCCTATTTTGCAGGTGAAAAAACCAAAGCACAAAATGTTGGGCAAATTCCCCAATTTTACACAACTGAACTCAGTTTACTGCCCGGGAGTCCAACTCCACAGGCATGCTCTCAACCCTCTGCTACAGCCTCCTCTCCGTTCCCGGCCGGCTTACCTCTCAGGATCCACAAACTCTCAGGAGAGCCGGTCACGGCCCGGCACAGGCACAGTCCGGTGAGGACTCGCTGCCTCATGAAAGTGACATGAGATCCCTTTCAGTTTGCCCTGAAACTGTAGCTCTCAGGCCATGGCAGCTGAGAGGTTACTATAAAGTTTCAAGAGCAGTCACAAAATTTCTCTACTTTCATCTGAACTCACTGTGGAATTCCACCGTCCACCCTGAAATTCCTTCCAAAACCTTCAGGTTCCTGATTCACGCTGGGACCACAGCTGGAGCCACTACAAGTATGATCTCAGGGGGCACTGCCCGTGTTGATTGCTTTCCCCGCATCAGCTTGTTTAAACTTCATAACAAGCACTTTACCCATTTTGCTTTAGAGGAAACTGAGGATTAAAGCAGGTCAGTAACTTGCCCAATGTTATCCAACTTGCTAGTGACAAAACTGAGATCTGAATGTCAAAGCCTGTGCTTTTAACCATGAAGATAAACTGTCTCCTTGGCCACCTATGGTGTCACCAGTCTTTGTGGTGAAATTGAAGCTCCGCATGCCTAAAGCAGAAACCGACATGCTAAGACTATACCAGTTGCTGTAGAAGGAACCGACCTTGCACAGAAGGCTAATTCTATGCCACTGTCAACGCCACTGATGCCAAGACTGCAAGCATCTCCCAGTGTCCCATGAGGGATGCAGGAAATAGCTTGTTTAGTCTTCTCTTCTTTTTGTGTCCCCTCCCTTTAAAAGTCAGGTGTGAGCCCATAGTAGCAAAGGAGAAGGAAAACGTCAGTGACATACAGCGCTAGGCTCAGAATGCCTCCCCTCCATCACTGATCCTTTTTCTCGAATCAAACTCTTCCTCTTGACTCTCTCTTCCCTCAAGATACAGGCTTTCCTCATTCATTCTCAGCCAATATTGACTTAATATCTTCCATAAGCCAGCCACTCCACTAGGCACTGAGAACAGGATAATGAGCAAAGACAGATGTGGGGCCAGCCTGCTTCATGGAGCTTGCAGTTTGTGGAGCAGACACCCATTAATCTAATAATCACATAAGTAGATTCAAGACGATGGCCGTGTTAAGAACCATGAAGGCAAAGTGCATGATGATTAAGACTATGTGTGTTATAGGTGGGCCTGAGCTGGTCTGCAGAGCTGGGGAAGGCTTGGTTGATGAACTTATGCTGAACTAAAGTGTAAAGATGTGAAGAATGCATCGGAGGTAGGAGCAGTACCCAGCTGAGAAGGGAGATGGAAGGCAGGGAGCTGGAGAGGGTTCCAAACAAAGAACAACCTGTGCGTAGGCTGTGAAGTGTGAAGAGGGAGCAAATGTCTACCCTACTAAAAGGCGGCCATTGTAGCTGGCTTGCAGAGTGAGTCTGAAAAGTTGAGCAAAGTCCACAATTGCAGAACCTCCTGGGCATGTTTAGGATTTGGGACTTTTTTCTAAGAATATTGCTTTAAGCAGGAGGGGACATGAGTCTATTGCATTTTTAGAAGATCACTTTGCTATGAAAGAACAGACAGGCAGGATGAAGAGAGGGCATGAACTATTTGCAGAATGTGAATACATCATCAGTGGCTGCTCCGCTGAAGCAGATACTGCTGGTTGCCTACCCAACAGCCATGCCCCCCTTCTTGCTTACTCGCAGGCTTCTATTTCTGTTCAAGGTGGTTACGTGCCCAGTCAAAATTATTCACCTTCTTAGACTCCCATTTAGTCATGGCTGGCCCCGTGACCCAGTTCTGGATAATCATACTTTATAAGTAGAACTCTTTTTTGAAGTGACAGTCACAGCTGACACATCCTTCTTCCCTTTGCTCTTACACCTTCCCCTTCCTGGATGTAGATGCTAAGTCCGGAGGTGACAGCCCTTTTGGAGCCAAGAGGATTGAAGTCACAGGTTGAGGATGAGGAGCAGGAAGCTAGCCACAGACTACACAGTTGATGCAGACCGTGCATTCCAAGACTTCTTGTTGCATGAGACAAACAAGTCCCTTACGTGTAGGACTCATGACTCCTCACAGCTGAATCCAATCCTTACTTCACCCACAAATCCCTCAGACATCCTCAGACATAGCCGAATTCCAGAGCGAACACAGCCTCTGGTCCTCCTGCCAACGTGCTCCAGACATCCCTGCACTGAAATCTCCTGGAGGGAAGGAGTTACAGCTGCAGGGTCTGTCAGCCAGGCGATCAAGATTAACACTGTCATGGTAAGTCATGGTGATAGCATGTCCCCTTGATATGATGTGATAAAAATGGCACTTTACCTCTGTGGCCTTCCTCCCAGTCTAACCACAAGAAAAGTGTCAGACAAATCCTGACTGAGGTACATTTTACAAAATATTTGACCAGTACTCCTCAAAAACAAGAAAAGCCCGAGAAACTGTCATGCCCGAAAGGAATCAAGGGAGATATGCCAACTAAATGGAATGTGGTGTCCTGGATGGGATCCTGGAACAGAAAAGGAACATTAGGTAAAAACTAAAGAAATCTGAATAAAGTATGGACTCTAGTTAGTAACAATGTATCAATATTGGTTCACTAGATGTGATAAATGTACCATACTCACGTAAGAGGTTAATAAAATGGGAAACTGGAAGTGGGGTATATGGAAACTCTGTATTGTCTTTTCAATTTTTCTGTAAACCTAAAACTATTCCAAAATTAAGTCTATTAAAATGAATGTTCCCAGTCTCCATGCTAGTCCTACAGAATCCTACGATCTTGAGTAGGACCCAAGCACCTACACAGCTAACAAGATCCCCAAGTTTGAAAACTACGAATTTAGGCCTAATCTGGGACCCCTGCTACACTCGAAAGATAAGACCCTTCGGGCCACCTGTTCAGCTGACACAAAGAAAGAGGAAGACCCTCCAACAGAGAGGGATGTTCAGGGTATCCAACAGAAAATGTTCAGCTTCTAGAATAAAGCAGGCAATTCCTTTGTTGTGTGTATTTTATTGACACCAAATGCCTTTGGATAGAAATCACCAGTTCAATGTTTTGCCCCCAAATTGGATTTGAACCTCTGCAGTAATGATGCTAATAGAGTTACTTCCAATAAAATACCTGGACTGCATTTTTTTTTTCTTTTAAGATTGGCACCCGAGCTAACAACTGTTGCCAATCTTTTTTTTTTTTTTTCTTCTCTCTTCTTCCCACCCCCCCCCCCCCCCGCCCCCGCCCCGTACATAGTTGTATATCTTAGCTGCAGGTCCTTCTAGTTGTGGGATGTGGGACGCCGCCTCAACATGGCCTGATGAGCAGTGCCATGTCCGTGCCCAGGATCCGAACCCTGGGCCGCCGCAGCAGAGTGAACGAACTTAACCACTCGGCCATGGAGCCAGCCCCTGGACTGCATTTTTGTACTTCTGTTATCAATAAAGTGAAACAGTTTGTGATTTAATTGTTCTTACTTCTTGGCTTCCACTGCTACCACCATATCTCTTGGAGTAAAAGAGTAACAAAACTAATATTTATAAAGTTTTTCCATGGCTCTATTATAATTTTTCATCAGGCTTGAAGGAGCAAAATAATTACTTTCTGTAATGGATTTCTGACGTGAATACACAGAAATGCAGCCATTCATTAGCTGAATCCACATATATCAGGATCAAATTATATCGCAAAATGTAGCAGCACATGCGACACCAGTGGAAGGTAGCATGGTGAGATGGAAAGAATATTAAACTAGAGGTTGGGGTCCCAGGTAGTAGGCCGTGTTGCAGTTACTTGCCAGCTGTTTGACTTTGGAGAAGTAACCTGACTCAATTTCCACATTGAACAAAATGAACGTTTTGGAATAAATGGCTTGGAAGTTCTCTCTAAGGTCTGGAATTTTGGGTCTGGAATTTTGAGTCTGGAATCTCAAAGCCAGGAGTTAGTCTTGCACCTAACATCAGTATTGGAGAGAATACAGTATTAGAATTTGTATTTACAAACTCAAAATAATTCATAACTAATAACAGTAATTAATCACAAAATATAGGTGTAAAACTTTAGCAGTCTAAGTCCTTGAGAATTATATCCCACAAAATGAATTAAGGAGACACGACCAGTGTCAAAGCCTGTTTAAAGCTGCCTTGCAATTCATTTTGCCTCTATTATGGATGCTGCCATGTGAGACAGGAAGAGACCACGGATGAAAGCTGACAACTAGTAGAGAAAAGAAAAGCCCCATAAAACAGATGTTTTAAACATGAAGCAAGTGTCGATGTTTATTTCTACCTGGCTGCTACATAGATTGACACTGTTAAAATTTCAAAGTAGGTGTTCTCCCTGTAGACAAAGGACAAAGGAAACAAACAGACAAGCCACAAAAGAAATAAAAGTGGTAAACAAGCATATGGAATAATGTTCACCCTAACTACTAAACAGACATGCAAATTAAGTCAACAAGAGGTACCTTTTTTCTTGGCCAATGTTTTTCCTGGTACATATCCCAATGATGACAAAGATACGGTGAAACTATATTTTTATACCTCAGTGCTAGAAAGAGCATAAATTGGTACAAACCTTTTGGAAAATATTTCCTGATGTACATAAAGAATTAAATCTTCATACCCTTTGATTCTGCAATTCCACACAGGACAAAGTAATATGCATGAAGATGTTCATTGCAGAGAAAAATTGGAAACAACCTCTAAATGTCCAAAAATAGATGAAAGATTGTAAAATTTGTTATGTCTGCTCAGTTTAATATTATGCAGCTTTGTAAAAATGTGGCTCTCAGGGGCTACTTAGTAACAAAAAATGTTTATGACCTCTCAGTTCATGTATATATATTTGGCTTACATAATGTTTTTAAATTATTTTAGTAACCAATATTTTAAAATTTACATAAAAATTATGTTTGACTCTTGTCAAAAAATCATAATAAACTCGCAAAACTGAGCCCTTTTTACATAACAATCATTTGGAGCTGAGCAGTAAGTGCTCCCTTTAGACTAAGGAACACAGAATCGCCCTTGATTCACAGTCTCTACCCTGCGACCCTTGAAGACATTTGAGTTGGTGACCCCTGGCTTAACTTTAATAATCAGGATGTAAAATTGTACACATAAATTTCAAATATGCACATGAAAAAGAACGAAACCTCTCAAAATGTTATGAATGGCTGTATTAGAATTCCAATATTATGGTTTGGTTTTTTTCCTATTTTAAAATTTTCTGCATAATTTACTTTTTTAAAAAACGGAGTAGAAATTGACTTAAATCAATGTGAGCTTTCATCAAATGTCCAGTCTTTTAGTAAATATCAGTGATCTTCAGCAATTATAAGGGGAGGGCGAAGGCCATGTGTCTCCCTCCCCAGAATCCCACAACCGGGAGGTATGTTACAATGAAAGCGAACGGTAGCCCAAATTCTTCTCAACACAGCACTTATTAGCCAGAAAGTACACATGTGCTTCCTGTAATCCCATGGAACTGTCCCTTTCTTTTCTCAAAACCCACGATAATGAAATGAAAGTTGGAAAGAAATGTGAGTGAAAGTTTCATTTTTAGGTAGACACCACAATATTCCAATCACCAAATCAGACACCATAGTGTTAGGGCTGTGAAGCAGGCACAGGACAAGTGGGGCCCTAGGCCTTAAGCACTGCTGAGTTTAACAGGTTCTTAACACTTTCTTCCCTCAAAGATGATGGAGGCCAGTCTTTCTGGCTTATCTTGACTGCTGCTTATTTTATAATTGAAAATCATTCCTAACACCTTTTATGCAATTTAATGAACCGTCTGGTGTACATTTTGATAAGGATAATTGGAATGACTAAACAACCATCTTTGGAAAGTGGATTCCTGATTAGGATACTTCAAACACTAACTACATGACTGTTAGGATATATGATAAACTTCACTTATACACTTCACACTACTAATGAAAAATTTCTAAAGTAAATTGCTACCCAAAAACTATAGCTGTTGATTTTCAAAAATGTAATAATCTAGTATAGGTCCATGCTTTATCTAGCTATTATAAATGTCATAATTTTGTTTTCATATTTATAATACTGTTCTCTCTAAATTTAATCTCACTAAATACTTCTATATAGATGAGTAGAAAAATCAGAGAAACTTCATTTAGTTACTAAATTATCAAAGGATAAGACTCAAGCTAACACCTGGTTCCCTGACTCAATTCTCCACAGGCCAGGGGTCTAAACCCACATGTTAAGGGATTTGAAAACTGGGATGCCATGTGTCCATTTGTAGTGTGTCCAAACAGAGTGCGGAGTAACACTCTGGAAGCTAACAGTAACAATTGTTGAGACACTGTAAGTAGAAAGTTCAAGGGACTGGCCATTTTCATCTGTACATAGTAGTGATGTGGAAATCATGAGTATACTCCTTTCAGTGCAACTTAATTGAATTTAAACATATTTCTTGTGATATTAGTAATAGAAAGCGGTCTGAGGAAATGAACAAATGCGTTAATCCAGTGGAAAGGAAGCCAGGCCTGTGTCATCCTCCTTTGATCATTGGAAAGTAATCGGATAAACCAGTTTCCCAAGCTGTCTATGCAGTCTTCTTCCAGAAGTTACTGACTTTAAACAAGTAACTCCTAGAGAAACTTACATTTAATCTCTTAGCTGAAGAAAAGTAACTTTTATGATGGTTTTAAAAAACATTTAATCACTTATGTTAAATGAATTTACAAATAATGCTACCTACCTAAGCTAAAGTTTTAAAAATAACATCTTGATTTCAAAAGTAAATACATTTTTTAAATGATTTGTAATAAAATAATACATATTTCAATAGATAAATGCCCTGGCTTCATTATTATAACACTATCAGAATCACTATGTATGTATCAGACTCCAGGATTGTACTGTTGACTCAAATACTGTCACAATTGAGTTCCCTGGGGAAAGGATGCTGAAATGGAGATGGATGGGCAAGTAGTTTTTTAGCAAATACTATGGAGGAGAGAGGGAAGGCAGGATTGCAGAAAATTTTACTGAGATGTAGTCGCAAAAAGGCCTCAGCCAATCCAACGGGGAGCTCTGGAGCTGGGGCAACCCTTCATACCCCTGCACCAACGAACTAGGGAATAGATACAGGACGCCCCTGGACAGGGGAGGAAGCTTGGATGAGGCAAGGCAACTCTCAGCAGTCGACAGCAATTCCCAGAGACTCAGCTGAGAGCTCAGACACCAACGCTGCCAGCAGCTGATGGAAGGGGTATTTCAGTCCCAAAGGGGACAGACCTGAGCAGGACCCCACATCATCCACTACAGTCCACCCCTGTGCTACTCAGACCACTTGCTTTTTGTGGCAAGTTCTGGGAAAGGCTCCTCTGGGAGCCTGGTACATTTCTTTTCCCGAGGAAAATTACAGGGAAAAGGCTAATTGGACAACTTACAGCCCCATTGCTGCAGCTGGTCTCAAGGCGACACTAATACTTATCATATGTCTCCTCTAGATTCCTGAACACTACTCCTCAAAACTATCTGGGTCATCAAAAGCAAAGGAAGTCTGAGAAACTGTCAGAGCCAAGAGGAGCCTAAGGGAACATGAGGACTAAAGGCAATAAGGTGCCCTGGATGGGCTCCTGGAACAGAGAAAGACAGTAGGTAAAACTAAGATATCTGAATAAACGAGGGACTTTAGTTAATAATTAAGTGTTTCAATATTGGTTCATTCAGCGGGACAAATGTACCAAACTAAGGTAAGATGGTAATAATAGGGGAGACTTGGTGCGAGGCATATAGGAACTCTCTCCACCATCTTTGCAACTTTCTGTAAATTTGAAACTATTCTAAAATTAGAAGCATATTTTTAAAAATAACAGGAAAAACATTGGATTGCTGCTAGACTTTGGCCTTATGGCTTAGTGGGTCTGACAAAAACCCAGCTCATGATGAGCAGTTTCTCAAATGATGTGTAATTCCCCCCTGCCAATGTCATGGCCTTGCTCCAGGACCCTAGGGGTCCGTGTTGTCATTCTCTCACTGAATTTTCCATATATTCCACATGGCATCTTTTCTTATCTCTAATACTTTTGATACTAAGGGTCTGCAAGGTCCTATGATCCAAGCGCCAGGCCACTTGGCCATAGCCTGGACTGGCTTTGGAGCCCTTTCCTGCCCTGGACCCCACTCAGAGCTGGCAATTTTTCATGTCACCCAGTTATATGGAATGCAGCAGTATTTCCAGGTGAGGACGCCAAGAGGCCTCCCAAACATTCTGCTGGCTCCTTAGAGGTGGGAGGTGTAAGATGAAATAACTTGACCTTTCCTTTGGGAGGGGATGTTCCAGAATACCCCAGACCACTGGACCCCTAAAAACTTCACTGCAGTGACAAGTCCTTGAGACTTTGTAGGATTTATCTCCCATCCTTTGAAGTGCACCTTTGCCAAGACCTCCAATGCATTTGCCACTTTGTATTCTTCAGATCTAATGTCAGTGACACAGATAACCAATGTGATATTCTGCAGAGTGTCCATATGGTCCAGGTCCCTTTGGACTATATTATAACAAGGGTGGGAGAGTTTAGATAGCTCTGGAGCAATTCCATAAATGTATACTGTTGTCCATCTCAAGTGAATGCAAGCACTTTCGAATCTGCGTGTCTGGTGGATGTGGAAAGAAGATATCAATGGCCACACTCCACATAGCTGAATCTGTGTTAATTTATTCTTGCAAAGATTCCACATCTAGCTCAGCAAGTAGAGCTAACACTTGATTGAGTTTTCAACAATCCACTTTCACTCTCAAGAATCTATCTAGTTTTCATAGAGGCCAGAGTGGTGAATTAAATGGAATTACAATGAGGACCAATACTCCTGCATCCTCTAGGTCTTAAGGCTAGCACTAATCTTTGCCATCTCTCTGGGATGCAATATTGATTTTGGTTTACTGTCTTAACCAAGGAGTAGAGCCATTTCAGAGGCTTCCACTTAGCTTTCCCATTATGACAGTTTTTAACCCAAAGGCCAAGAAACTAATGGTGGTCCTGCCAAGTCCCAAATACGTTCAACCCAATCATTATTGTGAAAGTGGGGAGATGACCATTGGGTAGATCCATGGGCTCAATGGATCTACTGAGATAGACCCGGGATAGGACTCCATTTATTATCTGAATCCCGTATGCCCTCATTCTAAAAGGCACACTGTAATGATACTCTCGTCCCTGAGTATCAGTGTCAACTTGGATCTTGTGTCCCATGTCCTCAGAGTGTTTGTGTGTACTCCTTTCCCCAGTGTATAGTTGTCCAAGTAAATAACCATAGGTCCTTTTGTGGAAGGACTAGAGGAATCATTGCCATATGCACTTGCAGTGGTGGTGCAAAGTCCTCCTTCTTGGGGATCCAGCCTTTCCTTCAGTTTCTGGGTCTGGAAAATAGCCAAGGTCTGGAAACTCGGCAAGAGGTCCTAACTTTCTATTAGGCTGACTGTGCCCTACCCATCTCCTGATCATCATCCTTGAGATCTTCTGAGGGGATAGCCTGAGCAATACTCTTATTGGCTACTCATCTGTTTTGCCCCCAGGGATGCCATATTCTATTAACCACCTCCAAATCTCTCTGTAGGTAGCCCCTAAACCGGGCCACTCATTATGACAATTGTGCCCACTTTGCTTCTGACAGTGAAGCACTGCCACTGAGCCCCTATTTTTCTGTCTCCGTTGCCATCAGTGAACCCACTTCTGGAAGAGCATCTGGCCTGAACAGCTACACTGAGGTTCTCAGTGATTCTGTGCCCCTCACCAAGGCACCCCTTATCACTGCAGTGAATGCGGCCCCTGTGCCTTCCTGGGGGAACGTAAGAAAACACGACCACCTTATTGCTCTTTGTCATAATATGCATGAAATAGGAAATCAGGTGTGTGATCTGCAAAATACAGGGTTTTTTCCCCTGGTGCATATTAAAATAAATAACTATTGATATAAAAACATCCATCGACCACCTGAAATCGCCATGCACACAGAGATGAAGCTTTGAGAACACCACAGCAGTCAACAGGGAGGTACTTAGGAAGTTGGAAGCCCCTCCAGCCTCCTGCACATCTGTGGATGTCCGTCCTGCTAAGCATCTTGTGACTTCTGAAGTGGTCACTTCGGTCACCCTCGAGCCTCTCTCATGTGCTGCAGTGTCCACTGGACTAGAGCACAGATCTGCCCCTTGACTGGCTCTAGAGTGAAGGGAGGTCCTTAACCCATCTGCCTCCCAGCTTCTTCACCCTGTAATGTAAAGGGATTATGAAAAGAATATCTGCTCTTTCTTATTTCTCAGAAACAGAACACATCTAAGTGAAAAGTAAATACAGAAAGCTTTTAATTCTTTAGAAGAAAATTTCCTGGATAATTCCATGTGTTTTTATAATCATAGATAATCTTATACTCACTCATTCATTACCAAAAATAAAGACTATGGTTACAATTTATTCTCCATAGTGCACACAATCTTATCTATTTTGACATCAAAAAGGCAGAAAGACAAAACACACATTCCAAGGACAGAGATGAAAACAATATAATTTGCAAAGACATTGCTGTTTATTTTATTGTTTGTTTTTGTTGTGTCACTGTTTGTAAGCTGCAAGAGCCTACAGAAGAATCGGAATATATCTGCAGGCTAAGTTTAAACAACACGAAAGGGCTTAAGCTCAAATATAAAAAATAAAACTTTTAGCTTACTTATTAACCTAGAAAGAATCTTCCTGAAATATGTCAGTTAAATTGGTCTACAACACGTTAACAAATGGAGAGCATGGACCTCCTCTAACAACTATTTGAAACATTGTGTCCACTGCGAAAGGAGCTGGTCTGGAGATGGAAATTTTCAAGTCCCCTGGACAGACTAAATACCAGCTACTTTTTAACCTGAAGTCAGAACAACAAAATATGTAAAAGTAAAAATATTGCCATTGTTGTCAGCAAGTAAAAATATTGCCATTGTTGTCAGCAATGTACTGATAAATCCTACAAGTTCTGAAAGTCTTCTCAAAAAAAAATGAACCATGATTTCTTGGCCAGCTCCTTGCTTAAGCAGTAAGTAACTTTTGAAGCTGGATTTCTCTATCCGTGGATAGAAGCAAGCTGTATTGACAACATTGCTCCATTTTGAAACTCAGCTTCAGAAGGAAAGAGAGTCCAGCAACGACCTTCAATGCAACACTGCCTGCAGAGCTGACAGTCTGCAGGAGTGGTCCTGGGGCAGGGGCAACTGTCAGCCGATAACCCAAAACAGATTAAAGAGAAGAGAAGGAAGTGGGGGTCAACTGTTTCAGTTTACAGATGGCATCCCAGATAAAATATAAAATATCAAGGGCTTATGGAGGAGAAATGGACAATATCCAAAAATGAGGTAACCAGATAGCAGTAATATTGGGAATTGAAGATGCTTGTACTACAAGTGAAGACAGAACTTCTTACACGTAACTGCAGGAAGTTGCTTGGGATCACTCTACTTCGAACTCACTTCTGAGCAGGACTCCTAGACATTTCTACCGTCTGGTCTACCAGACGTCTGAATAATCATGACTGATACTCAAAATGATGCCTCTGACACCCTCCAGGGCTCTGTAGGTTCTTCCAGATCAAAGAAAGGTCACATAATGCCTGGTATTAATTTGGTGGTAGCCGACATTATATAAAAATTACTTAAAAATTGCTAACCCATATTTGGGTTCAATGATAGCTCTCTCTATTAATCTTATTGTTCTATCAACTAGAATACCCAATTATCCCAATAGGATTAATGACTGGAGCTTATTGTACAACCAAAACCAAAACAGGGTCAATGGGTTCTCAGAATCTAATCACCCAAGATGAAACAGCCCACTGACCCAACTGTCTGATGCAAGATCCTCAGATGGTTCAATGTGACCTGAACATTTCATAAAGTCCTCCTGAAGACCAGATATCCAAACCCATAGGTTTCTGTAGGATTCAGAATCATTTTTCACCTAGCCAGCCCTAGTGAGCTTAGCTCACTCTCTTCTATATGCTTTTGTCCAACTTCAGTTGGCTGCTGAGTTCCAGCAGAAGAATTCCAATTCTGTCTCCAAGCCTCTCTTTCAGGGACTTGGAAATGGAAGGTAGTGCAGTCCTTTCTGGCCATCTGCCAGGCAAGGGGCCCCAGGCTTCTTGGGGTAAGTGCGACTGGCAATCTTAAAGAACTCTTCTGCAGCGTCAAGAGCAATGAGACGGTCCTGCCAAAAAATTAAAAATTTGTCAATTAAAAAACTGTCAAGGTAGGAACCAAGCCACATCAATGGGAAAACCAATCTAACAGTAACAAAACCCACCCTGAAATAATAATGAGCGAATAAAACATTTATTAAATTTTTCTCAACAAATTTAGAGACATTCCTAAATCCTTTACTTATATTATCCAAGGAATATTCCACTGCCCTTAGAGTCCTTTCAAATTCTTTTTCAGTCTTAGGTTATATTAACAATACTTCTCGCACCTCCTCACCTTACAAATGGTCCAAGCTGACTACACAGCACAATTGGTTGAAAAATACAGTCTCAACCCAGCCTCAGTAGGTCTGAGTGCAATCCGAAATCTGAATTTTTTTTTTAAAGATTTTATTTTTTTCCTTTTTCTCCCCAAAGCCCCCCGGTACATAGTTGTATATTCTTTGTTGTGGGTCCTTCTAGTTGTGGCATGTGGGACGCTGCCTCAGCGTGGTCTGATGAGCAGTGCCACGTCCGCGCCCAGGATTCGAACCAACGAAACACTGGGTGGCCCGCAGCGGAGCATGCGAACTTAACCACTCAGCCATGGGGCCAGCCCCCGAAATCTGAATTTTTAAAGCCCATCAGGTGATTCTGATGTTGCTGGCTACAGAAACCAGCACACAAGCTGCCAGCGTCATCGGCCACTGTGGTGGAACTGGTGGCCTTGGCACGATAAGTATATGCAATAACACAAAAACACACATTTCAAGCAAAAGCAGAGCAGATGAAAAAATGCATCCACTTACCACAACAAAGAGATATCTCTCCGAGAGCTCCCAGCCTGTTGGAAAAATGTTGGTCTCTTCAGCCAATTTTAACAATATCTCTCGAGCTTTCCCTGTGTTTTTAGAATCACTGATGGTGCTGAGTTTCGTCACTGACAACAAAGAGTCTGCTTCCTTTTGAAAACCTAAAGTAAAAAAATTTACCGCTCCTGTAAAGTAGTCACAAGGAGATGACTGTCCTGCAGGAGATTAAGAAGGAACCCGAATGTGGATTCCGAACAAACCTCAGGAAACTGCAGCCAAAGGCACCACCGCTGCTTCCCGGCTCAGTGTGAGTGGCAGGGTCTTTCTCAAAATTCGTTTGATGTTTCTTCCGGTTTAATTTTCTTTGTTAACTTTCCCTTCAGAGTTAAGCCTCACATACTCACCCACTGACAGCTCGCTGCCCTTTCTGGACTGAAACCCTCCTCCCACTCCCTACTCCTGCCCTGTCCCCAGAATTGCTACCCGCCTTTGTAGCTTGAGAACAGCCAAGTGGTCACCCCCAGGCCTCTACTTCTCCAAGCCCAGATGCCCTTCCCTGGAGCAATATGGTTGGCTGGTTAAAATTACTTACCCAGAGGTATAAAAGACTCACAGATTTACACCTGTCTGGAATAACTTACATTGTAAGAAGGAGACTGTTAAGTCAACAATATTGGGTGCGTAAATAGGGCAGAGGCCCACCCCCGCCCACTGCATCCCAGCCAAAGCAATAGGGGCTGGCAACACGGCACCCAACTTTTGAAAATTTATGATGCCACGGTGTCATCTCTTTCCAAGCAGAAGGACTGAGGACTTCAAAATTGATAAATTCATTTTTTAAACCTTAAACAAGCTTATTTTACAATGTGAGGGGCTTGTTTATTGTATCGCGAACCTTATTGTATCGCGAACCTGGAAGAATTCAGAAAAACCAACACCAACAGCCACTCTCACGCCACGGGTGCCTTTCCCAAGTGGGAAGCTTTTCTACCTTTTAGTCCTTCTGAATCTTGCTGTCTTTCTTACACACAACATATCTCCCAGCCTACCTTATCTTATAAAACTTCTACTAATCGGTCACTCACTTTCATCTAATTCACTCGATGTACACGCCGAAAAGTTTAAGGTAGCGCCCATATGACTCCCCTGCCCTGTCTGCTCAACACAGAGGACAGATGGAGTAGCATATGGCTGAGCACGTCCTTAGGGCCTGGGCTGGTGATAACAGAAATATCAGATGTTTATGCTCGAGGATACAAAGAGAACAGGATCGGGAAAATAATTAGTACACAGGAGCCTTAATTAGTCAATTACTGACATCCCTTTCCTAAAAACCATGGTGAAGGAAGCGACCAGGAATAACACCACAACTAGTTATTTTTACAATTCCCTAGTCAGTTGCAGACTCACCTAAATCTTCTAAAATGCGTTTCCACCTATTTCTCACTTCCCTTCGAATCTGTCGCAGGGTGTAGATATCATAGTTGAGCTTTTGCCACTCCTGTAGGAAAATAAAAATTCAGTTTTATTTTTATCTTGGGCTTAAACCTCTATGTAAGTCCCAAACTTAAGCTGTTTAAACATGTGGTTCTCCTCTTCACTAATCTTTAAACTAGATCTAAAAGAAGAGAAGGAGATGGGTGAGAGGGAGTCCCCGGGACGCGTGAGCTACCGTTTCTGCAGAATCTGTGATGTACCAGGTGCTATGACACCTCACGCAAATTGTCCTAATTAAACTCTTCACATATCTATTCTCTTAACTTCACCGATCTCACCTGCAAAGAGAGGATGACAATAGTTCATATTCCACCTAAGAGTGTTTTAAAGATTAAACAGAGAAAAAAGCACAACATCTGCTCATAGTGAGCACCTAAGAAAATCCATGTATCATTAAAACCATTTTATAGATGAAGAAACTGAGTCCCAAAGAGGGTAAGCGGCTAATCCAATATCATCCAGCTAATAGGCACCAGAAGTGGTATTTGAATCCAGGTCTGACTCCAAAATTCCCGAGAAAAACGACATGCGACGAATTCATGTCTTCCTTTGTTATCAGAAGAAAGGAGACCTGGGGGTCCCAAGCTTCTTATTTCCATCCAATGTTTCCTTCAGCTTATCTCAGCATCGCTCTCTTTCATTTATATCCCCACGATAGGAGGAATCTTTTAAGCATTCAGCAGAACTATGAAAAGGTTATCATTCTGAAAATTTCAATCTTATCAGGAATAGGCCATCATGTTGGTCCCTAAACAGAATTTGAATCTTTCAGGAGCGTTAGAATCTTTATGAAGCTAAGCATTCCTTTAAAATGTCATGGAAATTTATTTTTAAGGAGGCTTGACTATATAAAACAGTCATTTTACAGAGCATACCTTTTCCTCTTAGCAAAAACATTAACCATACAACTATCCTTATGCACAGCTTAAGAACATCATTCTAAATGCTCAATTTAAGACGCAAGTTATGTGATATTTTGACTTTTCTAACTGAAAACATTTCAGTGATGCCATTATTTCACTACTCAGCTCCTTCCAAGGCTTGCTTGCTAACCAGCGTTCACGACTGGTTAAGAGAAATCAATTTAGCTGCCATTCACAAACTCTTACAGGTACACTTTGGAAAAGAAGAGCTAGCAAAATAAAGTATGTTTTGTTATGACTGCATTTTACATCTTCTATCTAAAGACATGTCATCAAAAGGCCATGGATTTCAGTTATTTTCTAGAAGTCAGGAAGTGGTGAATTTGAAGATTCTTTCCTGGTTCTCTTTTTTTGACCAAAGGCATGTAGGCATATGCATGTGCATGCATGCATGGTGATGGGGTTCAGGGACAGTGTGTGACCCTGGAAGAGAGCAAAGTTAACTGAGTCATCTCAGAAATATGCAACACTGACCTCATCTTTAGCATCATCTTAAACCACACCTATCCAATCCCCCTCAGAACATATCAGTCATGGGGAAAAAACTCAAGTGTTGTGGTTTTCATTGGATGGGCATACACTGACCCTTCGGTATGCAGCATCTTGGTAGGAGTGTGGGTGCTAGAGCCAGACTTCCAGGTTTGGATCCCAGCTCCCTTATTTATTAACAGCCTGAGTCTGAGCAAGTTGGTAACATCACTGTGTCTCAGTGGCCTCGTCTGCAATATGGGGAGAGTACTACAACCTACCACACTCGCTTCCTGTAAGGACCAAATGTATTAATGCAAGCCTTGAAAATGCAGTTTGCTGCACATTCTCCTCCAAATCAGTGCAGGCACAATTAAGAAACAATCTCCCAAAACTCAGGATGATTTCTATTACGGGGCTTGAGGCCATGATACATGACCCCACGCAATATCTCATTTGTGAGGACCTCTGGAGGACCAATTTCTCTGCTCTTGACATCAGGTCCGATTTCACTTTTCATGAAAATTGTTTCACCTTTCTGGACATTATGAATTTTATAACTGCTAAGTTTCCATGCTGACCTGAAAAGGTAGAGTCCTTTCATGGAAAATTCGTAGGATTTTGAAAGCACTTTTGAATTATCAAAATTTTTTACTACTTGTTACGTCTTTATCATGTTTTTCCTATCTCCTCCTCTTCTTCTGGTTTGTGCTATCTCACTGTATTTTCACGTAAATTGCCTTAAGTCCTTTGTGATAAAAAGGATATAAGTAAATGAAATATTACACAGAGCGGCGCTGGGCTTATTCTCAATGAAACTGACCCTCCTTGCAGGACAGAATGAAGAGTAATCAGACTGTCAGTCACACTTGATTAGAGACCCACACATCAAGCACAGGTGAGCTGCTTCACAGATTCACACAACCTTAAATTCTGAAACAAACCACTAGGTGGCTTCACTAACCTGCGATTAAAGGTCTCTGCTAATTTTTCTGTTAGCTCCTAAGGCTGATGCCTCAGACCTTGTTCCCTCAACTAAGGGCAGCCCAATCGCAATTTTTCAGAGACCCGTTCATCACTGGTGACCCAGGCTTTTCCATCTTTCTCTTCCTGCTGTCCATGTATCAGCTATTTTGCTATTCCTAAAGACCAAGCCTGAGCGTTAACAAATTCATTCCATTTCAGTGTCTGTTACTCTGATACAGTGCTGGATGGAGAAGCAACAGTATGAGATTTAAAAATCTGGTGAGCGTGGATCCACACATGGTGCGTGTGTGCTTCTTAAGATTAGTGGAATAAACTATTTTCATCCATCCATATTATTGCCGTCTTTTTTGACAGAATAGTCATGGATAATCAAATATGAAAGTATCTGGAAGTTTTGTACAAAGTTTAAAGCTCTAAGGCCAGCAGCAGCTTGGGTAAGATTTTAACCAAGAATTGGCTTTTGATAAAATAAATAGTAAGAAGGGAATATGAATTCCTCTTTACCATATGACCCCAAAGGATAGACTCTAAACACAGCAAATGAGAAATGGTGATGTACAAAACCTTATCCACAGTAAAGAAACTAACTCACCTAATTCCCTGGCATTAGAGAAAACAAGTCCTGTGATGGCCTTATACAATGTTACATTGTAACCATTTGTTTCCAGACAAATAATTTGAAAATAGCATTTAAAGATCAGTTACATATTCTTCACCAGTGAGTGGAAACTCAAATCCTCTAGACATCAAACGTTAGTCTTATCTTCTAAAATAATCTTTTGCTTCTTTTCTCATAATTTCTGAAATAATCATTGTGATGCTGTGGCTGGAAACTTTAACAATGAGTAAATTTGCAACGGTGTAATAAAAGCAATAATGCAGAATTAATGTCATAAGATACCCGGGAACCAAGTCAAACTGAAAAACATGTGATTGAAAATGAATAACTGAAGATGCTTAGAGCTGAATTCTTGAGGTTTTTCTCCTCTCTAGCTGTCAGCCAAATCAGATTAGGGCGCCAGAAAAGAAGGTGGAGGCAACAGCACAAAAGGCAGAAGAAGGCTCAATCTCCTGCAGCCGTCAGGAGCTCGTTCTCCTCCAGCTTTCGATCCCATGAGCTGAGCTTGACCTTGAGTTCTGATTTAAGCAGCTGGGATCATTTTCTCACACATGAAATTAAAACATTTTATTCTTATTCCACTATATTACTGTGAGGTTGTGGATAAATGGGACAGTTTAAAAGTACTTTTTATTTCTTCTTAGAAAGGTGATTTATAGATTTAAAGAAATGTACTCTAACAGATTACAGATATTTTAAATCATCTTAAACTGTTAGGAACAACTTCAAAAGAGATCAATTTCTTTTTAGTTGTAAAAATATTATCACACAGAAGTAAAAACTCAAAGAGAACCAGAAGGTATAAAATGAAAACTAAAAGTCTGCTTTCCCATCCTCTTCTTGTCTTACTCCTCAGAGGTAATTACTTTTGAACATTACTTCTTCCTCTTCCTCCTCCTCCTCCCCCCCCCACCTCTTCCTCCTGCTCCTTCTCCTCTTCCCCCACCTCCCCCCACCCCGCTTTCTCCCCTTCTTCCTCCCCCTCCTCTTCCTCTTCCTTTTCTCTTCTGGTAGCTACTTCCATAATTCCAAATAATAGGCTCATACTTCCAATTCCTCACATATTAACTTTAAACTTTCTTTGTACTCTCTGCTATGGACAAAGCATAATTTAGTACTTCTGCACTTTCTCTCTCTCCTGTTCTCTCTCATTGCAAGGGAGGCTGGAAAAGTGGGGGAACCTCATCAGTAGTATTTGAACCAATCACGATCCATCCCCTGGGGCTGGCACTTTGCCGCCCCAAACCAAAGCTGGGTTCTGGCAGCAAGAAAGAAAGGAGGGATACGGACACTGGGGTGGCTAATACGTCAGCAACTAATGTTTGCCACAAGCAGATATATGACGTTTGCTTCCTTAATACCTGTTTTCCCCTTCTCCCATCAATCTGTCAAGTTCATCCAGATTTTCCTTTGGAGAAAGTCACACATTCTCAGCCCACGAGTGGACACTGATTGGCTTAAGCCAACAAACCCACCTTTGGCTGTGCATTAGAATCAACCAGGGAGCATTTTAAAATACCAATGCATGGGATCCACCTTCCAAGCCAATGAAATCAGAATGCTTTGAGGGAGCCAGGTTTGAAATCCAATAACTTAAGCCAATCAGCATACCCCACTGGCTCAGGATGGACACATACCCAACTCGAGCCAAGGAGATGCAACAAAATCCATGGGGCTCTGGAAGCAATCAGCAGTGGTGTTCTCTCCTCCCCTGGATGACGCGGTGTGAGGGTACAAAATCCAGAACTGCCCCCATCACTTTTACTATCCTGAGAAGATCCAGCCTAAGGAAGAACTCAACACTCAGAGGAGGACAAAGATGAAAGAATCACAGAGAGACAGAGCGTAAAGACATCCTGGGGGCCAGCGCGGTGGCACAGTGGTTAAGTGCACACGTTCCACTTCCGCAGCCCAGGGTTCACGGGTTCGGATCCCGGGTGCGGACATGGCACTGCTTGGCAAAAGCCATGCTGTGGTAGGTGTCCCATGTATAAAGTAGAGGAAGATGGGCACGGATGTTAGCTCAGGGCCAGTCTTCTTCAGCAAAAAGAGGAGGATTGGCAGTAGTTAGCTCAGGGCTAATCTTCCTAAAAAAAAAAAAAAGACATCCTGGGCCTGAGGATCAAATCTCATCTAAAGTCAGTGCTACTTCTGGAACTCCCTATCATCGAAGCCAACTCCACTCAGGTTTAGACAATGAGTTTTTTCTGATCCCTGCATTTGAAAAATTCATGCTACAAAGACCACTCACTGAGTACATAAACAAAAATGAAAATATAAACACTGCACAAAATATTAATCTCATATTTTCCTATCTCTAGGCCCTGGGGGAAAATGTTCAGCACATAGACTACTTAGCTGGGGTTGGATAAGGCTTACAGAGAATGCAGTGTCAATGGCTATGCCTGGATCCCAATCTTTATGTCCAGGAATGCCTTAGGCAATGACACAGATGTAACAGCAGCCCCTCTGTATCTAGGGATTACTCTATGGTACCTCCCTGAATCCTGTCCATCAGAGCAGAGCTTCTCACTCTGGCAAGACTGCTATTACCACCCAGGGGAGAAGGTAGCTTATATCTCATTGGATAACTTCTTCCAAAGATCTGGGGGAGAGGGTCCAACTATCACTAGCTTAACCACTCAACTTCCTTACAAAGACATGTTGAATCCTTCTGGCTGGATCTAATGATCAGCTCAATGTTAACTTTTTTTTTAATTGCAGTTCTCAGTTCTTTTTTTTTTTTTCTGGGAAAGATTTGCCCTGAGCTAACATCTGTTGCCAATCTTCCTCTCTCTCTCTTTCACTTTTTTTTCCATCCCCAAAGCCCCAGTACATAGTTGTATGTTCTAGTTCTAAGCCCTTCTGGTTCTTCTACATGAGCCGCCGCCACAGCATGGCTACTGACAGATGAGTGGTGTGGTTCTGAGCCCGGGAACCAAACCCTGGCCACCGAAGCAGAGCGCCCCAAACTTTAACTGCTAGGCCATCAGGGCTGGCTCAAAGTTAAATTTTGATCCATAATAACTTTGAGCCAAAATCTATACACCATCTGAAACCAAGCATTAGGACAACCTTGTCAACTGTCTTTCCTGGATGGTGAAAAACTATCTTCAGAGGAAGATGCTCTGAAACTGGGGCTGAAATCTGCTTCATCTTCTTCACTCCATACCCCAAGATCAGAAAAATCACAAACAGAACTTTAAGAAATGGTCCCTATTATATTTGATCTGCATAAAAACCCAGCAAGAAGGTCTTTCCCAAATTTTACATGAAGTTATGTAACTTTCCCCATGCCAGAGTTCATATCCAAGTACATCTAATTCCAAAGCCACATACCCTAAAAAAAAAGAAAGAAAGAAACAGAAAGGAGACAGAATAGAATGACTATTGTCGCTTCCCCAACACAGCTTTTTTCTTGTGCATTTATTGTTTGTTTGTTTACGTTACGTAATACATTCAATTTACAATCCAAAAAGTACTAAAGGCTGTGTCCTCAGCCACCAGCGTCTCTCTACAAGTAATAAATGTTACCAATTTCTCCTGTACCCTTCCATTTTTTCCCATAAATGGTAGCATGCTATATCCTGCACTTTTCACTTAATAATATATTTTAGCAATCACTGTGTATCAGAATATAAGGTTCCAGATCCTTCTTTGACTTGACTTTTTGACCATCTGGTGTAGACAGAAACAGAATTATAATAAACATATATATTTGTTTTATAGAAAACAGTCCCCTAAAAAACCACAATATGTTCTTAAATGTGCCATAAAACTAGAAAATGCCTTAAGACTTTCTGCCTTCTAGTCATTCTTTCTAACACCACCATCAAAAAGTAGTAAGTACCCACATTTGTCATGCACTATATACATCCCTTTGGGAATTTCTATTTCAACGCAACATCGACATTGAAAGAAGACATCATGCTACTGTGGCCATCACAACACTGCAGTACAGAACTGAAACATCTAAATCAGGAAGCTACAAAGTGAATAGTAGCCAAATACTTTTACTTGAAAGTGACAGCTTCTTGGTCAAATGCATTCTTTGAACATTGTAACTGTTGTCTCTCTCCTTTCAATTTTCACCAATTCATATCATTTTAGGCTACTTTCTATTTAAAACGAAAAGAGAGTCTCTAAAAGACAGAAAAATCGTATGGACTGATTCTCCAATTTAGTTTTCTTTCATGTGGTATGTAGTGGGAAATGTCAGGTAAGTAAGAAAAAGACGTCATACACGGGTGTCTGGATTTTAATGTCTCTTAACAGATTCTCTCATGCTTGCTCTTCATGGAGAAATGCAAGATGGATAATGCAGACTAGGATAGCTGGGCAGCGCTGACGAGTACTCAAAACTGTCGGCGTCAGTCTGCAGAGAAGTTTGTAGTGATACACGAAAGGGCTCAGTTTCAGGGCTAGTCATCACTTTCATCAGTGACTTTGTGAAGTCAGAGATCACCAAAGTGGGAGGGGTAGCTAAGACACAGAATGAGAAAATCAAGATTTGAAAACATATAGCAAATAAAGCCTACAAAATAAAATCTATAGGTCAAAAGTTATTAGGAATAAGTAAAAATATATCCTACTCTCAGGTTGAAAAAAATCAACACAACCAGGGGCTGGCCCCATGGTGTGGTGGTTAAGTTCAGCGTTCTCTGCTTTGGTGGTCCAGGTTCGTGGGTTTGGATCCCAGGTGTGGACCTACACCCCTCCTCAGCCATGCTGTGGTGGTGACCCACATATAAAGTGGGGGAAGATTGGCACAGATGTTACCTCAGGGCTAACCTTCCTCAGCAAGAAAAAAAAAAATCAACACACCCAAAGCACCAGGTGCAGGGACCTCCCTACACAGCAGTTCATGTGAAAGACAGACCTAGGGGTTGATTAAACTGGAAGCTCTAGGTCCAACCAAAATGTGGCATTTGGTCTGCATTTATTGGGCATCTGCTTTGTGCCAAGCACAACACTGGGCTCACAAAAATAAATAGCACGTGGACCTCCTGCTCTAAAGGAATGAAAGTGTAGACAAAAAACTAACGTAATACTACCCTACACTCACAGAAGCATTGCTCACAAGGAAGGGGTAATCAATGCAGTCTGCACAGAGCAACTGGGAAACCGCCCGAAGAGGGATGCGGTCACCCAGCATGCAGCCAGGAGAGCGACGAAGATGAAGGGCTCAGCAACCAGGTGACGGTGGCCGGGCTGACAGATCTGCAAACCACAGGACCTTGGAAGTACCCGAGAACATCCTTCAAGCTTCAATAGCTGCGATACGGAAGAGGCATTCCTTTCCTTTTTCGTACATAGCTGCAAAAGGCAGAACGAAGACTACGAGGTGGAAGCCACGAGAAAGATCAAAGTAAGAACTTTTTATTCGGAATGAAGGCTTCGAAAGAGAAGGAGCCGTCCAGCACGGGAACTCTAAGGTCTAATTTCTATACTTTATGTAGAAATACAGTATAATTTCCAGAACTATAATTTCTAGAGGCTCTTTCAACATAATACATTTTTCCTGTATCACCAGAAAAAATCCAAAAAGAATTTAAAGGCATTTACAAAAAAGGAGATAGACAGAAATAGAGTGATGGATACACAGGTAGACAGATAATATTGATAGAGCGTCCCACGCACGCTCTAAGCTCTGTGTTATTTACTTGGTTAGTTCTCATAACATGATGTGCTACTCCATGAGGTGGATATTATTATAACATCTTAAGAACGAGGAAACTGAGGCTCAGAGAGGTGAAGAAACTGGCCCAGTGCACACCAGAAGTGAGGAGCTGGGACTGCACACGTGGGCGTCTGGCGGTAGGGTCAATGCACTCAGTCACTGTCCACACCGCCTCTTCAAACAGGAAGAGTGGGTGGGGGGGGGGGGGGAGCAAGGTGGGAGGTGGAAGAAAAGAGGACAGAGGACAAAAGAGCGGTTGACTAAAGAGGAGACCGAGCTGAAGCCACAGGAGCCGTCCCTGAGGAGGAACTAAGAAAACACAATTGAAATCTTGGGAGAAAATAGAACATTTTTAGAGGCAAAGTATCCCTCGGCTCTAGCCCAGAAGGCGGCGGACCCCAGAGCGTCCTCTCCAGGGTGGACACAGTGGGACGCTGTGCTCAGTTCTGTCTCCCCTCCCAGAGCGGGTGGAAGGACCTCGGGCCCCTCCCACTTTTCCTGTCCCTTTCTTCTCCTGTCTGCCTTGTTCCCACTTCACCTCCGAGCAGTGAGACGAAGGCAAAACCACCGCCTTCAGGATGCATGGGTGGTGGGGGGTGGCAGACGCTGCCAAGGTCTGAGATCCAGCCAAGGCCTCCAGAGACTCACGTGACAAACCACAGTTTCACTGGCTCACATGATGGGCTTCCTCCCCCACAGCTGATCAGCTGGCATCTTTGGACAGATGCCCAACAGCTTGAACCTCATCTGCCAAACCCAAGAGAAAAAGGATTTTGCAAAACTAGCTCACTCTTCCTAAAAGGACAGCTGGTTTCACTGACGTCAGCAGCCATACGTGCCCTTCACCCTGCTCTCTCCTCAGCTCCATCCACCCTCCTCCGTCCCTTCACTGCCACATGGCTCAAAGGGGGGCTTCCCCCAGCCCGTCTCACTGCCTCCTCATTCCCTCACGCCAGCCCCGTCGATCGGCCGCTGCCCAGGGGAGGTGCTAAGGTACTTTCCTCATCTCACTAGTGACTGAAAGGGAAACTGTCCCCTAGTCCTTCCAGAGGCCCTGACCTTTTCTAAAGCATTGAATCCTGATGGCCACCCCCTTCTTATGCCTCCCCAGGTCTCTTTGGGGAAGGGAAAAAGGAACGAGCATCTGCTCAGTGCCCATCATACACAGGCACTGACGCCTCCACCGCCCTGCAAGGCGGCCGTTAGAATCCCCGAGCTGTAGAGGAAGGTCCAGCTTGTTGCCTAGCGTCCCTCGGCAGCAGGTCTGAGATGCGGGATCTGCACCTCTCAGTGCCGCCTCCCGCCGAGCTCCCTCACTCTCCTCCCTCCCCTTGGCTCATTTTCCTTCTTCCTTTGCCTCTTCCTTTCATGCAGCCCTTTCCCAAGGCTCTGTCCTGGGCCTTCTTCTCATCTCCATCTCCCTGGGTAACTTCCCCTAACGCCTCCACTTCTGTTGTCATTACTTCTCTCTTCTCTGTCAGGGACTCCCCAAGTCATGGTCTTTTGCCCTGCCTCCGGGCCCCAGCTCCAGGTCCCGATTTCCTCCTGTCTGCCGGATGTCTCCATGTGGATGGGCTGCTGACCCGGCCACTCGACAGAGCCCAGTGAGACCCCCACCAGCGCCCACGTCAGCGCCATCCCTCTTACACTTCCACCTTGGTTACAGGGCTCCTTCCCCTTCAATCCCACCTTCTGAATCCAGATCAGTCACCTCGTCCTGTCGATTCTCCCTGTCACAGGTGGTCTCTCTTCTTTTCCCACTGCCTCAGCTTTAGCTGGCCTGAACGGCTGCAAGAACTGGTCCCTCTGCTTCCAGAAGCCAATGTCTCCAACCTCCTCCCAGCCAGCTGTCCTCCCAAAGGTCACATGGGGTCACTCCCCTCCCTGTGAACTTCCGTGGTTCCCCACGGCTGACTGAATCACATTTCAGTACCCAGCAGGCTCTCCAAGGTCTGACTCCCAGTCTTGTTCTGACCACGTCCCTCTTCTCACAGTGTGTCCCCGCCACAGGGGACCACCTCTCCCCTCCTCCTTCTGCTGCCATCGAATCCTCTTCACCCTTCAGGCTCAGCTCCAAAGCCACCACCTTGAGAAGCCTTCACCTTTCTTACCAGTTGAAAGTAACTCCTGCTTCTTTTGACATTCCTGAGCTCCTTTATAAAACCGTTGTAGAGTTATTTTTGTTGTTAGTGCCATTGAGTCAATTCTGACTCCTAGTGACCCTGTGCACAGCAGA
Source organism: Equus quagga (assembly GCF_021613505.1). Classification (NCBI taxonomy): domain Eukaryota; kingdom Metazoa; phylum Chordata; class Mammalia; order Perissodactyla; family Equidae; genus Equus; species Equus quagga. The sequence goes on along the minus strand of NC_060283.1, from coordinate 53,179,783 downwards.
GAGGAACCCTGCCTGCTCTTTTTTGCACCATCCTCTCACCTTCTGGTGCTCCAACAGACAATGCTCTGCTGCTGTTCACAGGGTTTTCATGGTTAATTTTTTTGGAAGTGGGTGGCCAGGTACTTCTTCCCAGTCAGCCTAATCTGGAAGCTCCACTGAAACCCAGCCAACCATGGGTGACCCTGCTGGTACTTGAAATCCCGGTGGCATAGCTTTCAGCATCACAGCAACACGCAGCTGCCACAGTATGAGAACCAAGAGACGAGTGGTGTGGTTCCCTGATGGGAAACAAACTCGGGTCACAGTGGTGTAAGGACCGAATCTTAACCAGTAGACCCCCAGGGCTGGCTGTAGAGTTATGTACTGTATTGATATTGTTATATAGGGGTTTGTAATGCCTCCCTCACTACTAGATTATCGGCTCCTGGGGGAACCTAGATTCATCCATGTCTTACACAGTCCTCTGTGCAGAGCACATGTTCCAATGGGTTTGCTAAACTCAAATGAACGTGACAATTCACATACAGGCCACACTCTGCCGGCGACTGAGTGCCTATTTTGAATCTAGGAAACACTAAATCTTATCAGAAAAAGCCACGTGGGCCCAAATCCATGTGTGTTCTGAACAAAACAGGTTTATATAATCAACATATTTTGATTCCCATATTTTTGGGAAACAGAATAAATTCAAGAAAGATGAAATAAAAATAATCCATTCATCTCTTTTACTCTTGCCTGATCAAGCATTTGATATTTGAAAAGTACCTTCCCATATGTCTCTTTAAATAATAATAGATATTGAGGCTGCACCATGTGGCAGGCCCCATCCCACGCGTTCCATGTGTCATTCCATCCATCAGAAAATCCGACAAGACGCGCTTATGGATCCCTTTCTAGAGACGTGTTACGTGAGGCTCCAGGAGGCTAAACAATTCAACTGAGATCTCACAGCTCTTAAGGAGGAACCAACAACTTAAACTCGTCTGTCTGACTCCACAACCCGTTCTCCTCCCAGTACCTAAGCTGCACTGTCAGGCCCCAATTTAGCCCACTATATTGTCCTTCCTGGTCACCAGTGTGGAAACTGGGACACAAAGAGAGAAATGCAACATAACGTGCAGGGACTTTCATTCCAAAAGCAACTTCTGGCACGGCCACGCAGGTCCAGCAGACAGACAGGCCCCCTCCTCTGTCCTCCAGCTACCCCTCTGGACACACTCCTCACAGCCCAGCAGCGGGAGGAAGGACAACGCAACCAGAGCCCAGTGCGAGGGGCAGGCCCGGAGACACGGCGGTGGGGAAGGGAGGCAAGACTTGATTATGAAGAGGAAGCTCAGAGCTTCCTTTCAGCACAGCTGGTCTGGACAGTGTCAAGGCCACCTACCCAGGAGGGGCATCCTCTTTCAGGACCATAAAAGCCTATTATCTCCATCCACCAGACATGGTGTATAAGTGGGAAAGACGGGATTGTATTTCACTGTTGCTAGACAGCCCATCCACTCACTAGCCCTCTGCCTCCACCTGGTCCCAAATGGCAGAGGATCAAATGACAGAGCAGAGAAACTCAGGGCGTTAGAGGATGAACGACAGACTAGATGAACCTTGGAGCAGGGGGTGGTCGGGAGTGGAGGCCAAGGAGGAGCCAGTGCCCAGGGATCTGGCACTTAGTTGCCTGGGGGCTCCAAGACTTGGAAAGCCCTCCAAAAGCTCCCAACAAGGGTTGGCCTTACTGCATCATCCCTGACATCTCCTTGCTCTGCAGCACTCGCTCCAGAACGGTCTGTCTGTTGTGACCAAGGCCCATGGAAGCGAGCCTTTTGAGTTGGCTCAGTCAAACTGATGGAGTGCTCCCTCCCAGTTGCCTCAGCCCAGCCTCTTCAGTCAGATAAGAACGGGCCTCCAGCTTACAGATGTGCATCTGGGTCTCCTCCTCCTCACCTTCCAGAGCCCTCTACTGCCCATTCTCTGAACCCCAGGGGATGCTGGGCCTTTGTGGGGTTCAGGATACCCCCAGGTCTAGAAGCAGTCGGCTGCACTGACCACTAGGCCCTGAGGCCCCACCCCAGATGCTCTGATATTTAAAAGTTTTTTGGGTTTTTTTTGTAAGTAAAGTATAAGGGCCTGGATTTTAATGAGAGAAAAACCATTTCCAGCATCATTCTGGTAGTTTCAAACAATCTGGTCAAAAAATACTTTGGGTATATAAAAAGCCTGTACATACAATCCAAAGTTCAGAGACGTGCCTTACTGGTTTTCAGTCTGCAGCTGGGGCAAAGGTTGCTGCATCTCAGCTGGTTGGACTGGGGAGGCTGCCCCATGCCCTTTGCCTACCCTTTGTGTCCACAGCTGCCCTCCTGACGTGCAGGCGTCGCACGTCCAGCCCACCCACTTTGCTAAGGTCTGGCATCTGGGCAGTGTGACTCTACATACCACACAGAGCCCCAAACCCCAAACCCCATCCTGGAGTTAGTGCTGGGAGCACTCGCCTGGGAGCTAATGCCGTCCCACTGTCCTTTGCGATGCTCATGTGCTTTGACCTGGAACCAGAGCTAGAATTTTGACCTAGAATAAGTCAAACGCAAAAGTAATGCTTTGCCACCTCTCTCGGTGTATTTTTATTCCACAGCTCCGCTGGAGTTCTGGAAACAGACTGATCTGCAACCAGAGGCCCCTGACCTAATTCTTTATCTGGCTTTAACCAGATTAAGCTGAGGGGGAGCCCACGGCTCCTGCCGAAGTGAGCAGCACGGCCAGGAACGCGGCTGCAAAGCGATGAGATTTCGCATCAGTTTTGCCTAATTTGGGGGGTTCCAGCCCACGTATGGCTTTAGAATTAGGAGGAGGGCCAAACTCAGGAGGTGATTGGGCTAACGCTGCCAGTGGGAAGAACCGGGGCTTGGCATTTGCCAGTGACATTGTTATTCCTAATCAACCAGCTGGAACCAGTTCACAGCTCTGCTGCTCTGGGCACTGCAGGGGAGGAGAATTAGCTGCTGTCACTAAAGGAAAAGGACAATAAGACTAAATTCCTGTCCATGGAGAGGAAAGGGGGACTCAAATCTCTGGTGAGGCAGAAATAGCCAGTTCATTCAATTTCTTTAAGTGTGCACCGTCGAGGAAGGCTGCTTCTTCAACGAACTGAGGCAAGTTTAGATTAACGAGGGGACGTCTGAATCCAGAGTCTAGAAGACATCTCCAAGTTCTGACCGCCCCTCAGCATCTCAGTGTCTAGCCCTGTGCCATCCAACAGGGCAGCCGCTGGCCACACGTGGCTAGTCTGAATTGAGAAATGCTCTAAATGTAAAATACACACTGAATTTCGAAGACTTAGTATCAAAAAGAAAAAGAGAGAACGTAAAATATCTCATCAAGAGCATTTATATTGATTACGCATTGAAATGATAATATTCTGGATATATTTGGTTAAATAAAATATATTCTTAAATTTAACTTCACCTACTTATTTTTACTTTGTTAATGTGGCTCCCAGAACATTTAGAGTTACTTATGTGGTTTGCATTATATTTTTATTGGACAGTGCTGATCCAAATAATGTTACACCTAATGGTTTAATTTCAAAGCACGGCAAAATTTGCAAAGAGATGCACTTTAGCCAACCCCACCAGAAAACACTCTTGTGCGGGTCCTTTAAGGACTGCAGGTTCTTTTGAGGTGATCATGGGGTGAGAAGCCACTGCTCCAGAAACCAGGGCCAGCTTGGTTAACTAGACTCAGTTAGTCGTCTGTTTGCAAAAGCAGATAGATAACAGCATTACTAAAGCCACCCTATAGATAGCATCTCTGATGCCTGGGTCACCATGGTAACACGTGCTTAAGTTTCTCAGGAACTGAGAGTCGACTCCTTGCCCGGTTCAGGCCGGTTGAGACCACTGACTCATCCACTGGGCCTGCCAGGATGACTGACAGGTGACCCTTTCACCTCAAGGAGCTGAAAACCCCACCCTCAGATCATGGCAATGATGCCATTTTGTGCACACGCGTCCTGTGAAGAGCCAGGAAGCTTGACCACACTTGCGCAGATCATAAGTTCCCTCACTTCTCCTCACCTCCAATGACCTATCCCCACTTCAGACCGCCTGCCCCCTTCTCCCACAAACATCTCTAACCCTCATTTTCCGGGGAGGCAGATTTGAGATTTGTTCTCTGTCTCCTCGCTTGGCTGCCTTCTGAATAAACCCTCTCTCTGCTGCATAGTTACGATCCCGGTGATCAGCATAATTGCGAGGTGGGCAAAACAAACCCGGTTCAGTAACACTCCTTTTATTGGTGGTGTGTCTTTCACTTGATAAAAACGCTTTCATACCCATAATCTCATTTAATTGACAGCTATACCTAGACAAATGTCTTACTACTTTTAAAAGACCTTCAAGACAACAGAAAAGTATATAATTTGACTAAAGAAAAACTTGAAACTTTTGTACATGCAAGAAACAAAATAATAATAAAAAAGCCAAGAACATACTGGAAAAAGTGATACGAATTTAGCAAGGGGTTAATACAGAAAGAAAAATCATACTCATGAACAAAAGACCTCAAAAGATAATTCACAAAAGGATCAACTAGGCAGTAACACCCATCCTTTAACAATTCTCAGTAAAACTATGAAGTTTGTGTTGCTGTTGTTGTCTAGCCAAATTATCTATCAAAAATAAAAGAAAATGAGAATGTCCACTGCCAGGAAGGGTATGGCAAAAGGGGCTCTTTTGTATTAAGATTGAGAGTTATAAAATTGGTGTCACTTTATTTTTTCATAGATAGTGAAAACTATTTGGCAGTAGGTATCAAAATATACAAAAATGGGTAAAATCTTTAATCCGAGAATCTATCCTAAGGAAATAATCTCAAAAACAAAAGAAGTCAATGTAGATGATGTACATTAAAGCATTAATTATACATGCCAAAAGGTGAAGAAAAAAGACCTAATGATACACTGATGATGAGTGTTAAAGCAGAATATGTACATTTATTATAATATATTATGTGTATTTTTTAAACAATAGTATATATATTCACAATAATATATATACATAATATATGTATAATGTACATATGTGTCTGTATATATCCTATTACATCAAAAATACCATAAGAAAAATGCAATAAAATAGTATAAGAGTGTTTATCTCAGTGTAGGATTATATATAGGCGATTTTTTTTCTCCTATACTCTCCAAATTTCCCACAATGGTCATGCACTTCTTTTATAATCACAACAGAAACTTTAAAATCCCTACAAAGGATTATTTTTACAGTTTCCTTTGTTAACCTAACCTCGTGTCTGATTACCTCAAAATGGAGAAGTCTAGTTATGGGTACTATCGTCATTTGAATTTATTTAGAAAAGTATTTACTATGTTCTGGATGGATATGCACAGCCCTTAGCCATCTGATTTCAATGGATTCTGTTAACTGAAAATCATCTCGATAAATCTGCAAGTTCCTGTGCATGTCACAGCATTTAGCTGAAAACACTGTTGCTTCGGCGGCCATATACTCTGTATGCCAGCATCTCTGCCAGCTTCAAAGAGGAGGGGGAGCAGGGGGACAAAGCAAGGACAAGGTGACAACGAAGAAGGAGTCCCAGCAGAGTCAAGATCCCTGTGGGGCGGGGGGGGGGGGGAGGGGGAGGGGGGGGGGGGTGGCGCCTTTCAGCAGAGCCAGGCAAAGACACAAGGGGAGGAAAGGGAGAAATTAGGAAGTTATAATTTGCTTTTATATACTAACAACCCCCAAATCGGAAAGTTTTCCATTTTTTAACCCAAATACTTCTTATCGTAGTGGTAACCCTTTTTGTAATTACTCTTCTTGCATAGCTTATCATCAGGGACCCTACTCACAACTCCTCTGTCTTTATTTCAAAGCTGTCAAGTTATTTCTGCCCGATACTGAATACTCCCAGTGCTTTTCATCTTCACCCCCTCACAGGAAGGAGTTAAAGCAGTTGGACTGCGTGTGTGTGTGTGCTGGGGTGGGGGGGAAGCCACCAGGAAAAAGAAAAGAAGGCAGGTGAGTCCATCTAATTTCCTTATCAAGTGAACCTCCAGGTAGCTAGACTAACAGTATCTGCTAGAAAGAAGAAACCTTATCTACAGAACACTCTTAGCAGGACGTCTCTGGCCAAAGGATTACTTCGACTCAAGACACCCAACATCTTTGGGGTATGGCTCCCTGGAGAATGTCACACAGGCTATAATGAGGGGCATACAACGGAGCTCTGGCTTAATCTAAATGCTGTCCACCGTGTGAGGTCACCCAGTGAACCCACTTAGACTCAACTAACATTCTGAGTCAGAGGCGCATGTCCTGTGGGCTGGGGAGACACTCTCAGCATCTGGGCCGTCTCTCTGCTTCATCTGAGCCTCTCATTTGCCTGTGTCTGAAAGTATCAGTGAAGCTTGATGCTGGGTGCCATCTAGGATCCATGTGAATAGGATTTGACAACCTGTGTTTTGCTCACCTCACCTCTCCCCCATCCCTTGATTCCTACTTCAGAGTTATTATTTAAATCCAAGCCTTATAAAACTTTTTCCCTTACCATTCCGGGATCTCATTCACTGTCCACCTTTTACTTCCCCACAATCTTCAAAACCGCCTCCAGATGGTGCCTCCCCGCTCACGTGTTGTGGGTTCTCCAACAAAGCCTGAGCAGGACGCCACGCCACAGCCTCAAGGAAACTATCGCCTAAGTGGAAGCCGTCCTGTAATTGCCCGACACGCACCGGGTAACATGCTTGTTTATAATTACCCCCTTCTTTACTGGCTGTTACAGACCCAGGCATGACCCTTCGCCAAGCCAGTTAGCAAGCTGCCTGGTGAACCCTGAATTCAGCAACCATTTCTGGTTTTCAAGACCTTTGCCTCATCAGTCAGGTGCCCAGTGCCTTACCAACATGGCAGGCTGTCATCAATTCCAGCAAAGCCCAAACACAATTCCTGTGCATTTAAAACCCCAGAATGTGAAGGGGAAACAGTGGTGTGGCCCTAATCCCTGGTACATTTAACATGTTTAGAAATTACAGTGTATTTTTTAAAATCTTGACTAAACTGCATGACAGATAACTATATAGTCATTTTTCAAAAGAAAAAATCATCAGTAGATGAAAAACCCTCTGCACCCATAAATGAAAAGGCTAGAAGAGTCTCTCAGTTTCTAAAGAGGACTCTTCTCCCACAGTATCAAAGAGCAGTGGACACCGGAAGCCGTCCTCAAAGAGGCCAGTCACGGGTCCTCTTTGTATGAAAAACTAAATCCACACAATCATTTGAGCCAAGTCTACTGAGCACCAAACCAGAGGCAAGCTCGATGGCCTCAAGCCAGACAGTAAATGTTTTAGGGTTTACAAGACACAAGGTCTCTATTTTGTCACCACAATGCAAAGGGAGCCAGAGACAAGGTGTAAACAAGAGGGTGTGTCTGTGTCCAATCAAAGTGGATTTGGCCTGTGGGCCAGAGTTTGTCTAGACCGTGGAGGGACATGTGGCGTGGAGAAATCAAATCCACCTGATTCACTCTCAGGAATGCCTCCAACCCCTATTCCAGGCATAGCGCGTGCATCTCGCTCAGAGGGCACGAGTGAGGTCCAGCTCCTTAAGATACAGACACCCAGGAGTGGTGTTAAAAGCCACATCATTTCGGCATAGTTCACAGGCCTCTAAGTACTGGAACTTTCAAGATCATGTCCTCCATACTTCCCTCCATCAAATGAGAAAACAGGCCCAGAGAGGTTGAGTGGCCTGCCACAGGTCACATAGCAAATTAGCAGTAGAGTCAGGAGACAGTAGTAGAACTGGGCATGAAGCCCAGGAATACTTTTTACTTTTTAACATCCACTGCCAGAGCCCCAGGTAACAGAGGGAAGTAGGTAAGCTTTTGAACTTGTTTCAGAAGGAGAGTCATTTTCCAAATACCTCACACAGAGCCCCATCATGAAGTGTATGTGCAAGTAAGGGTGCTCCTTCCCTCTGCCTGGTCCCACCCAAAGCTTGGGGGGCACCTCGAAGGGATCGTAAGGCCCAAGGAAACCAAGCAGCTCAAGTGTAGTTTTATTTGTCCTCTGCTATCATTTCCAGCGCTCTCCTTCCTCCAGGTTTCCGCCCTGCCCGAACGCCCAGGGCCAGCACTGCCACGCCCCCTCCTCCCAACCCCCTCCAGATCCTGCAATCAAACTTATCAGCCCTGGATCCCATTGCTTTGAAAAGTAATTTGTGCTGTCCTACTAATGATGGGTAAATTATTTTTTTTGCTAAGACACAACTAATCAGTCTCTGATAAGGACTAATGTATTATTACTTCCAGACATAATTTGAGTTTTAAAGGGGCCTTTTAGTAGCTCAACACAGTGTTTTTGAATTTATGTTGGCTGGCTTTTCCAAAGATGCCTGGGGAGCTGACTTAGATGGGGAAATCTAGAGGACTTCATTTGGGGGGAGAAAAGGAGTTCCAAAGATAACAGAAAAAGGTTTAAAAACCACAGACATACGCCAAAGCACTGGCTCATGGTCAAGATCTGTCATAATACCAACACAGAAATATTTTAAGGGTGTCAAGAACTGTGAAGCGTCTGAAATGTGACTCCCTTACTCGCTAACAAGTTCTCCTGCCGCCGCTCCGTGGGTGCTGATGAAAGACATCAGACTCCTGGCTCAGAGGCAAACGACCCAGCAGCAGCAGATCAGCATTTTTTATGCCAGTTGTCTGAGCCCTAATTCCAACATGGTAACGGGAAGAGGGCCAAATGACACCTGCCTGGGCAGCAGGCTGCATCACAGGAGAGGCACCCTGCACTTAAGGAACCGGGCTGTTTCATACCCGGCAACAGGCCTGCCTGGCTTTCACTCTGGAGAGAGAACCATCTACGCCTCCCAGGGCTGTTCACGATACAAACATCCTTGAAAAGACAGTTCAGAATGAAGGGCAGACAGCGCCTCTGCTCACAACATGTGCAGAGATCAAGAGCCCATGAGGAATTCTCTCTCAACAGGCAGGGAGGGCGTGGCTTAAGGCCAGGCCTGCTCAGCTCTCCCAAGGAATGTGAGCTTCCCCAGTCAGGAGTAACAGGGCCAGAGGGAAAGAACAAACCTTGCAAAGGGGACAAATAAGCAGTTTCTGCTTGTTTAGTTCAAAACTGCTCCCCATCCCTCTTAGAACAAAATTCAAAATCCTCTCCATGGCCTACCAGGCCTTCATGATCTGGTCCTTGCTGGTCTTCCCAGCGTCACACCCCACAGCTCCTTCCCTTGCTCTCTCTGCAGCCTCGCTGGCCTTCTCGTGGTTCCTGGCATTTACCACGCTCATTCCTGTCTCAGAGCCTTCACATCCGCTGTTTTCTCTGCCTGGAAGGTCCTTCACAAGGCTCACCTCCTCACCTCATCCAGGTCTCCACGCCCCAGCCCAGCATCACTTTCTGTTCCCTCATATTGTCTTATTTTTCTTCAAAGTGCTTATCACAACCGCCATGGTGTTTATTTGTTGTCAGTCTTCCGTCTGTAGAACGGAGGCTCCCTCACTACAAACCCTTTGTTTACTGCTGTGCCCTCAGGGCCTAGATCTGACCCCCAAAACAACTATTTTTAATCCTAACAATGGCACGCCTACCATGATGGCTGAATTGTGACCCCCTCCAGATTCACATGCTGAGGTCCTAACCCCCAGTACTCAGAATGTGACCTTGTTTGGAGATAGCATCTTTAGAGAGGTAATCAAATTAAAACAAGGTCATTAGGGTGAGCCCTAATCCAATGTGACTGGTGTCCTCATGAGAAGGGGACCTTGGCCACGATAAGCACGGTGTCAGCAGCCACAGTTGGTTAAAAGACAACAGTGTCAACGGCTCCCCACACTTGGAGGCAGGAGTTCAACAAAAAATCCTCCCTCAGAAACACTCCAGTACACGCTCGCTCTAATTTGTGTATATCCAAAGGCGCTGCCTATTCCCCAAATGTCACTTTATAATGGGTAAAGGATAACTACTATGTCACGGATTAAAATGTTAAGGCAAGGACTGAGGCGTCAATGAAATGCTATGTTTTCAAACACCCAGCAGTCAAAAAGCCTGGACACATTTGGTCCCGAGCCAGTTCCTCTCAATGATGAGAGCTCACCCTGCGTCAGCTGAGACATTCTCAGGAAGACAAGCACAGGCAGGTGAAAACATTCTGAGCAAGCAAAGGGAAGAATAAAATGGAGGAAACCAGCAGAGGGCTGCTGCCTTCCCTTCCAGGCTGTTTTACACAGCCCTGCGCTCGACCTTCTGTGGCTGGAAGAAGAGTCAAAAGGGGTTGGAAGCCAGGGAAACAAGGGAATAAAAGACCTTTCGAAACGAGGGCAGAGAACAGGTAGAGTGAGTGGTATGAACGGCAGTCAGTGTTTCGAGATCAGCCGAGGATCTGCCGGCTGGAAGGGAGATGGTTTCTCAAATGCCCCTGCCTTACCTAACCCCAGTCAGAGGGGAAAGACGTCTGGAAAGCCCAGACAGTTGTCCACATTCTTGTGCAACCCAAAGAGGTGCTCAATGCTAACTGCCAGCTGGAGCCAGGGTTCACCCCTTTAAACAAGTCAGCCCTTGGGCCCCACAAAATCCTTTTGTACAAGAGGGGTCTGGCTCATCCAGTGCCCTGGCCTCCACCCTTGGGATCTTCAAGCAGGATGCTGTCCCCATCCCAGGGACTTTGGATGTCTAGCTTCTGGCAGCGTTTCCCAGGTGATAAGGTTGCTCCAATCCAATTTAGGAAAGACCAGAAACCACGGTGCCAATATACGTGGACATATCTGGAAGCCCAGCAAAAAAGCACTGAGCTGAGCTGGCCTCTCCGCTCAGAAAACCTCTCCTCTTCCTCACATTTCACCAATTAGGATGAATCTGGGTTCACAAGTTCCTCCTTCAAATCATTCACACTCTTCACTGAATTCCCCTACTTTCGTCCTAACACCTGCTTCTTTTTAACTTCTGGTTGAGCCGAGCCTACACAGAGTATGTTTAATTGGGTGGAAAGATGGGAGAAAAAAATGTTAGGGATGGGGTGCTTGGTGGGGAGAGCCAGGCTTGGGGAGGAGCCAACCAAAGGGGGCAGAGCCAGAGGGTAACATGAGAAGAACCCTGCAGGGGCCTCCAGAAGTTAAGAGGGGGTCCCAGAAAGGCAGAGAGAAGGGCTCTGCATGTGAAGGCTGATCACAAATACATCCTTGGGCAGTTCAGTCCTACTCCAAGCAGTCTACTTCATGCGGACACATTACCCATCCCCTCCAGACTTCTGCCTGGAGAGGCAAGCAGAGAACATTAAGAGTATGGCCTGCAGTCATTCTCCACTAGAAAAAACACGGCCACCTCGCTGACTTTACACAGATTACAGTATATGCAGTACAGGACCACAGAGGGCATCTTAAAATTTATCTTTGTAGACTGCAAGGGTTGGGTTGAAAGAGTAGACACCTTGACGGGTCCTTGGTCTGAAGGCCTCTCGCTTCTTACAAGCTGTTGCCACTCCCACTCCTAGCTTTCCTCGGAGCCCTCAAAATTTTAAGTGATTGTGAGGAAAGAGACCAGGACCAATGGATAAAAGGGCACGTCCCCGGAACATGTCCTGTGTTTAATAACAAACTCAACTGCAGCAAATTTTTATCTCTATCACTTGTACCTGGTTTCAAAACTTTCTGGTAAACTCACCAAGCCTGGCAAAAAAGCAAAGATGAAAACTAAATGAACAAAAAGTACGTTGGTTGTGCTATGAAAGGCTCACTCCTGCAGTGCTCCTCTCTCCTGACCCGCCCAACATCTGGGCCTGTTAACTGGCCAGAGCACCTGATCTTCCGGTTTTTGGTTGAAAAACGCGATTCCACAACCAGGACTGTGACCAACAAACATATTTCCCACACGCTTGTGGCCTCCTATTGCAAAACATTATTTACGGAAGACGGAAAGAATTCTAACTCAGGTCCACCGAGATTAGTTCCAAGTTAATAACAACAATGACAAGAGCAATGTGGTCAAAGAGCTTGGGTGTGACTTGACTTCAAGTAATTTGTAATTAAACGTGACAATTATTGCAAGAGGGCGTACCCAGTTTGTATTCATGAGCCACACAGCCTGCCTCTTACGTTGCAAAACCATTAAATGGCACAGCTCACCCCTGCGCTGTAAATAGCGTGATCATGTGTCACAATTATGTGCCAACAGGTAGCCAGGGACAGGCTCCCACATGGAAGGGTGGTTTTACATCAATAAAAATACGGTCTCCTTCCAGAACACTTTGGGGATTTTAAGTCTAAGAAGCAGCAGACCTGGGCCCTCATCAGAACTGGATGGGTGCAACCATTGCCCCCACATATTCAATCAAAACCAGAAGGCAAGCCAAGTTGTTCTTCTGGAATACTCCTCATAAACCTTCCAGATTCCCTAGCTGAGCACACTCACATCCTGAGGTCCCAGTGCGCAGTATCCAGGGTTCTCACCGGCTCTGTGCAATTAAGAGCCGTTTTTTGTTATTCCAAGATGAGTAACACCAATCAAAGGAAGGCGCTGGGGGGGCGGGGGTGGGGCGGGGTCAGGGGTGGTTGAGCAGGTCGGGGTGTGAAGAAGCTGACAAACAGCTCTGTTAATTACCATATGAATTCCCAGGCAGCTGGGGGGGGAGGGGGAACCCGAGAAAGAGCCTGATTTATCAGCTGAATCTTACAATGTTGGAAAGATAAACACCCAACTGACTACTTCATGCACATTCTCCTCGGTCCATTTTGGCAGGATCCCTCAAAGCTTGCTCCATGCTCCTCCTAAACTACTTCATTCTCCCTCTTTCTCCCTCCCCTTCCCCTTTCTCCAGCACACCCACAGCAAGACAGAGCAACACAGTTCAGAAAGACCCAGGAAACAGCCACCATAAAGTGTGCTGTGAAATAATTTTTTATACGAAGTATACACATATGAAGTAATACCTGCATATGGTCTAAAATTGTTTTCAAACAGCACAGAAGACCATAAAATTAAAGGAAAGTAGGTCTCCCCTCTGCACCCACTTATACTCCAAAGAGGTCACTAAGGCTAACAAGTTCAGAGGTAACCTTCTAGAAATTTTACTGCTACCTATTAGCAAAATATGCTTTTATACCAATAGGATATCTTGCACACAAGTGGGATAGCTTTATACATACCCACTCAGCAATAGATCAGAACTATCTTTCCACGCCAGTACTTATAAATCCTACCTCATTATTTTTTAAGCTGCATAGCATCATTAGTATAGCTATTTACAATATATTTAACCCATGCTTTCATTGGATATTTTTATTTCCAGATTTTTACGTTTCAAAACAATAGTACAAAGAACACATATCTTTGTTTAACAGTATGAGAATGACCATAGGATGGGGTCATAGGATGCCAACAGCAAAATTGATGAGCTGACTTTAGATTCAATATTTAGGCTACTCCACCTTAAAAAGAACTTCAAACTGGTGAATGGAGCCAAAATGACTGATGAGGAAGCAGAGGAGCTCTGCTGGTCACAAGGGATGACATTCTGGGCAACCACATCCCGTGGGCGCTTCTGTATCTCAGCCAAGAGAGAAATGTAGATCTTTACTGAACGCTGCCACAGTCTGGGCAGAGAGTCCTCCAAGTTCAACAGCCACATCAGTTTCTGTGCCCTCAGTCCAGCCTTATATATTAAATAATAAATGAAGAAAATGAATAAGCCTTCAACTGGAGAAGTGTAGCTATCTATGGGCAACAGAGATGACATCGTTACTTTACTGGGAAAATAGTCAAGAGGTCTCACGGGAGTAAGTGAGGACAGAAGGACTTGCTGGGCCTTGGCAGCGCGGTACGTTCTCTTTGCAATAAGCTGCGTGTTTCGTTCCACCTGCACCGTCTAGAGTTCTCTACCTTCCATCCCTGCTCTGCCGGCTCTGCCTGGGTATCTGCGAGCTTCCTCATACAGTGGCGTCTTCAGCTGAAATACTTCCCTGCTCTCAGGCCCAGATTCCTCCAACATTCCATGATTCTGGATTTCCCGAGTCCGCATTCCGCTGCCTGCCCTCCCAAACCCCTGCCTGTGTCCAGTGCCTGAGACTACTGTTCCCCTGCAGGTGACGTTCAGAAATCTCCACCTGCCACCAAGGGGCAGGTGTCCTAACCAAAAGACAGGAGTAACTTTACACTGGAGATGAAAGCAGCAGGTGACCACGTCTTGAGGACAATGGTAGTTAACACAGCGTACGTAAAGTACTTAGAACAGCACTTGGTATACAGTAAGTACTCCGTGACAAATAAAGGAAAAGCAACAGGATATATGAGGAAGCCATTTGGTGTAAAACTAATTTGGCCTGACCTTGTTTTTCCAAAAGGACCTGATGTGGCCTGTTGAGCATGCACTGTACATCTGCTTTAAACATTTACTGTGTCCCAAAGACAAGAATGCTGCCCCTAAAGACAGGGATGTAGCTCCCCCATACTGGCATTTCTCTAAGGATAAGCATCTCTTCCCAGTAACTAAGAATTACTTACCAACCTGCTGTGCTCACCTTGTGACCACTGACCTGCCGACCACCGACCTGCTGCCCCAGCTAACTATTGTATGACAATTGTAAAAGGGACATTCCTATCATATGTGATGTATGCTCTTTGTTCCAAGACAGTATATAACTACTCTGTACACCCTACTTCTTTGGTGCCCTTCCTTCCTTGGGGAAGGAAGGCCCAGGGCTAGTCCTCAGATCTGGCTCATAATAAACTCACCCCAATTTTAACTTACAGATTAACTATGGATATTTTTGTGTCGACATCCATAAATCTCAGCAGTCACTGTTCTCGTTGTCTGATTCCTTTCCACCAAGCCAACTTCTGCTATGATCACCGGCTTCCCATACAGATTTTATTATAAGGGAGATACTGCACCGACCCATTCAAGTTGATGGCCCACCAGATGGACGTATGCATTTGAGTTTATATGGCAGGCTCATGTGAATTTAGTTAGTATTAGCAAAAGCCCCCATGACGGTTAATTTTATGTGTCATCTTGACTGGCCACAGTGCCCAGATATTTGGTCAAACATTATTCTGGATGTTTCTGTGAGCGTGTTTTGTGGATGAGATTCATATTTGAATTGGTGCAGTCTGAGTAAACCAGAGGACCCTCCACAAAGTGACTGGACCTTACCCAATCACTTGAAGGCTTTAATAGAACAAAGACTGACCTCCCTCTAGCAAGAAGGAATTCTGCCTGCAGGCTGCCTCTGGACTTGAACTGCAACTCTTCCCTGACTCCCCAGCCTGCTGGCTCCCTCCATCAGATTTTGGATTCAGCAAGCCTATGAAATCGTGTGAGCCAATTCCTTAAAAGAAATATCTCAATAGATAAACAGACAGGCAGCTAGACAGCCAGGCAGACAGGTCCTGTTGGTTCTGTTTCTCTGGAGAACTCTTGACTAATACACTCTCTAAGTTCAAATAGCTCCCGGTGCCCTGAAAACATCAAGATCAGAGACATGCAAAGCGATCACCAGATCTTGGCAGCAGTGACACACCCACGGCATTGCAAGCCTGTGACCTTTGCATGAACAACCAACCAGCCTCCCTGACCAACACATCCATCACACTGACCTAAAAATAGTTGTGAAACCAGAAGTGGGTCCTTACTATGATGAAAGTAGAAACCCTAACTTAATGTCAACATCCACCAGTTAGTTCTCATATTGAGTTGAGAAGTGGGGGATCTGGGAAGAACAGAGAAGAATTTCTTACTTTGTTGACACTAAGTTAACAACAAGGCTAAGAAATATTAGCGTTCCAGGTGTATGAAGACTGGCAACACTCTAACGCCAAATCAACCCGCTCGATGTATATTAGACATGTCATTTTTGATAAAATTAATCAACAAATAGGCACTTCAGGCAGAATTTGAGCTTTTGTTGAAACAAATCCTGTAGAAGATAACAGCCTAGATACTATTGAAGAAACAATCACACATGAGAGTTTTCTTAAGAGAGAAATAAGTTGGACAGTGTCTTACATTTTCTTTACAAAGTTCTGTGCCTATAAACTTATTTACCACTCGATTGTTCCTGTTCACATTTAAAACAAAGGACTAAGAAAATCATTCGGGTACCTGCCCTAAATCCTCAGAACCTTGTAGCTTTCCTTTTCTACTCCATAGTCAAGGACGTTAAATAAACCCTGAGTCAGGAGGCCATTTCTGCTTAAACACTATCAAGAAGAGAAAACTTGTCTGGGTCTCTCTCTCTCTCTTTTTAATAGATAGTTCATCACATCAGAGGATTGCTGTGAGAAGCCGGGTAATGCATGTAGGAAGCATCTTGACTGCATGACAGGCACGCATTTCTGATGATCTCATTTGTTCCAGAGAAAACCAAAGCCAATGCTGAGGGAGGTTACCAGAGGCTTAATTTGGTATTAATCCCTGGTGTTTCAACTTTATAAGTAGTCAATTGTAATTTTTTTAAAAACCAACTTTTGAGGCAGCTTTATGGTTTCAGTTTCTTCTCAGGCCCAACTGGTTTATGCAAGTTGTAAAGAAATTAATGGAAAGATACAATTCCTACCAGCGAATTATTCTGCACATGCTTGCCAATAAATAGGTGGCCTTCCTTCTGGAAATTTCCACCATTACAAGCACAATAACTCAGGAAATGCAGAGTCGCAGCCATCTGTTACTGTGACAGTGAAGTGCGGGATATGGAGAAAGTTGGCCAGCTTCCTGCCCATCTCCTGTAGGCTCTGCGGAGGTCCCCAACTTCTTGTCCATCCTATTTCACTGATCTGTCAGTACTCCCAAAGTATATTATCTACTATCTTTCTGGGGCAACAGGGAAGGAGGCCAATGAGCACAATAGTCCACAGAACAGCAAAAAAAAGAAGCCTGGCCATTACATTCTAGGATATGGACACTCAGAAAAACAGAGAAGAATTCAGGTACTAAAAGCTCCCGCCAGGTTTCTGTCCTCTCCACCTTCTTTCCATGGCCAAGCAGCTCAGAGGGAGGCTCTGCTGGACACAGCCCCTTCCGGGTTTACATTCCTAACTGCTGACATTCAGTGGCGGTGACTGGCCCCCAGTTTCAACTGCATCTACTCTACAAAGGGGTGAAAACTGATCAATTTGGAACCACCAGCTGTTTCATCAATCAATTTGGAGGTTAAGAAGTGATCTTAAAAATAAGTGTTGGTGAGGATGTGTGTAAGTTAGAACTCTTGCGCACTGATGCCTGGAATGTAGAATGGTGCAGCCGCTGTGGAAAACAGCATGATGGTTCCTCAAAACACCAAACAGAGAATTACCACGTGATTCAGCAATTCCACTTCTGGGTGCATACCCCAAAGAATTTAAATATTTGTATACCTCTTTCATAGCAGCATTACTCACATTAGCCAAAAGTTGTAAGCAACCCAAGTGCCCATTGGTGGATGAATGGATAAGCACAATGTGGTTTACACAAACAAGGGAATATTATTCGGTTTTAAAAAGGAATATGGATTTAATATGGATTGAACGACCACCCCAATTCGCCCAATCATTTCCTCCAACACCTTGGACAGGTGAGTGCAAGTCTCCAACATTATGTGGCAAACACCACCTGTGCAGGGTTACTGTGAGGATGCAGCATGTGTCTGAAGAGCACGCAGCACAACGCTTAGCACACAACATCGTACTCAATAAACCCTATTTCCTAGAAAACAGAGAGTGAGATCACTTGATTCTCAGCTCCTAATAACTATTTTCATTCTCTCCCCCCCGACCCAAACAGTCTCTAGCAAAGTAAAATCAAGAATGGTCGCATTCAACAATCCAGATCATCTGGTCCCCGAACCAAAAGGCCTTCGGAGAAACCCTGAACTATCTAGAGAATTGCTTCCATTTTCCACTGTTATTTTGCTCCGTCATGCTTTGTGTAAAACCTGCAATCCTATCTCCAACAGAAGCCAACGTTCACCCCTTTGCGCAGAAAGCAGATGGCCCTGCCAGAGCAGGCCTCGTCCAGTGCACAGAGGTGAGTTAAGACAGTAACGCAGAGCCGAACCAGAACATCCCGTCTCCAAGCGCTGCAGCGATGTGGCCGGAACACGATCCATTCTTCCCTCTCTCCTACTTCCTCACAGCCTCCCACCGAACATTCCAGTCCACTCTGTTTTGTTCTTTCTTTTAGTACTAGGGATATGACAGGCTAAGTGTATAATCCAGACACTGCAAACAACCCCTAGGAAGGTCCGTTGCTATTTTAAACATTTTACAGCAACTGTTTACAACGCCTGGCAACACTCCACAGCAGGGAGCCCCGACACAGGGGAAGAGCAAGCCAACTGTACACCAGGAACATTTTATGTGTTTGCCTCTATAGTTTTAGAAAATAATAACATGTAGCTGTTCCCTGGGGTTCCGCAGAGTATGGTTTTCATGGGATCACTTGAGCCACACAAGCAGCTGGTGTTCACACAGATCCTGCTGGTGTAGAAATACCGCCTTGCTCAGTGACAGAAAGGCAGGCACTCAACATCAGAACCACATACATTTCTGAGCAAGCAATTACTTAATAGCTTTAAAAACAAGCATAGAATTTCTATCACTACTTACACCCAATAAACATCACCTATTTTGAACCAAAATAGTAGTTCAAAGTGTTTATGAGAATGATTTGATTTTTAGCACTTATTTTCTTAATAAAAAATGTAAAGGCTTTTTTAGCAAAGTAAAAATGTTGAAAATGTTTCTGGACCATCAGAAGGGACACCAAAGACCATAAGTCAGAGAACACTAAAAGAAAGTGAACAAGAGACTGAAAGCAGCAAGACGAAACATCTTGAAGCTAATAAAACAGAAGCCCAGGGCAGGAATCTTAACCAGCTGCACTTACCGTGGAAAAGCCTAACTTGGGAAAAGTGTGTTATGTTACAACTGGGAACACCTCCTGAACTGCGGTCACGACCCTCGGACCAAACCCAGCTCTCATCCCACTGATGGGAGAATGCCTTTCACATCACTGGCATCACGTCACAGAAAGAGGCTGTGCAGACTTTGCTCGTGCATTTTGAAATCTACACTGAATCACAGCCGCTATCTGTTCCTCTCTCATGAGTTCAATCATGGAGCTCATTATCAATATGTCTCTGCATTCACGGAGCCCAGAGTCAAACCCTGGCTCCACACTCTGGGCCGTGTGACCTTGGACAAGTTGCTTCAAAAAGAAATACTAACGGCACCCACTTCACTGAGTTGTTGCAAAGAGGACATAGTTAATATACGTAAAGTGGCTGAACAGTGCCTGGCACTGTTTTCATTATTATTAATAGCTTGGAGGACAAGATCGTTCCATATGATTAAATTATTTACACAAATTCGAAATAAATAAGGTGCACTGATATTCCATTAAGCATTATTAAGCTGCCCAGAACACAGCGTGTTATGTGAAGTATATAACTAGTTTAATGAGAACGAACATGAAGATAATGACTTAGTGACATGATTTTGAGGCTGTTTCCTACCTCTTAGTCAAACACAAAGCATTTTATGGCATCATTCAAAGACAAGAGCAATAATTTTTCTAGTGCTTGGAGGTCTGCAAATGCACCGTTTCTTCTGCTAAAAGTCTGTTTTCCATCCGCTTTTGAAGGCTTGTGTAAATGAAGGCGGATTCTATTAGATTTAAATAATGTTCCTCTTTACAATTTCTGACACTGCGAGCCATTTTTCAGTTCACGCCTTTGCTTCATTTTCTGCTCTCCTATATGTCTTCTTTTCTGATTTTTTTTTTTCAGTTTGGGAAAACACTGCAAATTTAGCCTTAACTATTTATAGCCCTTTCTCCACCAGCTTCAGATTCAATAGAAGGCTATAGGTAGTACACACACTGTTTGGAAATTATTTTTCATTTTTCAGAGAATTCCAACTACGGGCGTTCCTAGGTCTTTTGTGCTATTGTTACTTAAGGAAAAACAAAAGGTTCCGTTCTCCTTAATACCTTGCTTGAGCTTCTAAGTTGTATCACAAAAATTATCTAGGGTTCCTTGTTCTTTAGTAGGTAGAATTAGTTTTTCTTTCAAAACTAAAATCCTCCGTTTTAGTAAAATTTGTACCAATTTTACCCTGTGTGAAAAAGAAAATAAGCAATATTAATAGAAATGGAACTTATTCAAACTTAAAACACTCCCCACCAGCTTCCTACTTCCACCTTTTAAACCAAAGGTGAGCTCATCTTTCAATCATACTGGACAAAAGAACCATATTAATAAGTAGCAGTAGTCCTTATTGTAAATGTTCCGTACAAACCAGTGGAAAAATATTTTGTTTAACTGACACATTTTTAAATGTGAGTTATCATTTAAAAATCTAGACATTTTATAAGTAAATTTGGATTCTCAGCTTCTCCTAAAAATCCAAAGTTCTGGCGCTTCTGGATCCACACTCTCCACGTGGCAAACGGCAAACAGCAATCTGGGGCTTAGCAGCTGCTCCCCTTAAACACAGCCTGGGCTTCCAGCCCTACTCAGTTCTGCGCCCTGAAGTGCTTTCCTAGGGTCCTCCAAGAAGGAGGCATTGTGAGAATTCCAAGATCTTAAACGCACATTCTCTCTGATCCAGCAATTCTATTCCTGAAAAAACTATGGAAGTCATGCAAGCATACATGGGTATCCACCACAGCACTGCTTCTAACAACAAAAAGCCTGAATCAACCCAAACATCAACAGGGGCACGTGGAATAAATGATGGTAAATCCATGCAGGAGAATGCTAGGGAGCCCCCAAAAGCCTAAGGCAACTCTAAGCATACTGAAATGGAAATATGTCCAAAGTACATTAAGCAGAAAAAAAGCAAAGTGCAGAATGGTATGGAATATATGATCCAATCTGTGGGGAAAATGAATAGCAATATTAAGATATGCTTTTACATACATTTCAAATTTCTGGAAGAAAATATAAGAAATTTTTTTAACCCTGTATATATATTATGTATGTATTATATATGTACCTTAAAATATATTATATATATTTTATACACCCCCTGTGTATATATATATTTTACACTTAAACGAAAAGGAAGCACCATGAACAGAAACATTTCAAATCATTTTACATATAATTATCATCACCACATCTTCGGATTATTTCTTCAGTTGTCTGTCTTGGTTACAGGGTCCTCTAGAGATAAGCCTGATGTGGTGTCCCAGGCAAGCAGGAGAGAGCCTTCTGGATGGCCCTTCGCTCAGGGCCACGGGCAGCAGGGAAGCGACACGGCGGCCACTTCAGAGCTTTGTGGCTCATGTAGCCTCCTCTACTGTCTCTTCAGAAGAAAGACAAACAGGGCAGGGAAGCAGGAGTGCCACCAGGGTGAGCTGTCAGGCTCGGTCCAAACACCCCTTCAAGCCCTTGTACATGTGCAGGGCGCCCTGGAGTGAGGCAGGAGGCAGGCATATACCATACATTATTTCCCTATTGCTGTTACAGCTCTGGGAAGACTAAGGGAAGAAAAGAGAAGCCCTGGGTCTACTCTCACCAGCAGAAACCCTAACTGGTCAGCCCTAACAGTAGGAAAGGATTGGCTCTTCCATTAAAGGGAAAGCAAGGTCACGCATTCCTGGCCACCTGCTCAGGAAGGGCAGCCAGGGTGGCTGTTCTTGGCTGGAGCCGGATTTGTGACGCGCTTCAAGTGTTACCAGTGGAGGGGGGGTATGACGCTCGGGTCTCGGGAAGCCAGGATGGCGTGGAGCACCGCCACTAGAGGGATGCGATGCCTCTGAGTTAAGCCCTGTGATGGATATTGAGCAGAAGCTGTCCCGTCAGCACTCCACACTACTGTCCCCGTCAGCACCCCACACCTGAGAAAGGACGCTCATCGAAGCCAGTGCAGGACTCTCCAGGGCACCCTACGCCCAGGCCTCAACCAGAGCCCACCTCTAACCCCGAGAGGCATCCAAGCCACATGAACAAACGGACCAGGGCACGTGGCGCTTCTCAAATGTATCACCTCCTGCTAAAGCATGTTTTTGGAGAAAAAAGTTAGCAATTAATTGGCAAAAATAAAGAAATCTAGATAAGGAACAGGTGACCTCCCATGGCCCGGCCAACATACACACACACTCCAGGGCTTTTCTTCAGAACGAGAGCCTGGGCTTTCAAGTATCCCTACTCTTCCCAATTCCAACAAGATACAAGGTAAAACCGGTGATCTCTGTTTAATAGAGGTCTCTACTCAGAACTCACTGAGGAACACAGGAGTTAGAAAAGCTTGCTTCTATTATTTGGAAAATGATACTCTAACACTGTAGTGCATCATATTGTATGCATAGTACCATAATACTACTTTTGAAATAAAGGAGAAAATAAAACTCAATCCCCTTTGCTGTTTTCTCTTAACTTCCTAAGTCCTCTCCTTTTCAATATTCTAGCCTTCCCATACCAATGACTTTGGGCTGAGTCTACTAAGAGTGGTTTCAAGCCTTGTCACAAAAATCATCTCAAAGATGGCAGACAGGCTGCTGTCTGATCAACAGGACAATTTAAGATGCTATAAACAGAAAAAAAGAAGAATGAAACTAATTCAGGCCCCACTAATTCAGAATTAGTGATAACACAAAGTACCCTTGAACCCTCGTCTGAGTCTTTTAACTGTGGCTTGCTAAACAACTAGAGAGAACAGAGACGGACTGGTTAAGCTGTTTAAGAGGATCAACTATCCTAAGCATCTTCAACAGCAGTGCCTTGCTGTTTCTGTATCACTGGAACTTGTGTCATTAAGGTAAGAAGTCATCTGTCCATCAAGCAGGTCTACCAGGACCAGCTATAATTAGCAACTATATGCTGCTGAAACACCTGCTCTTCATTTCCAACACCTCGCCCTTCATTTTTTCCTTTGTTCCGAGTCAGTCTTCTCAGTCGTGGCTGAGTTTTACTGGACGTCATCACCTGCTCACAGCGAGATCCCAAAAGGTGCTCACCTCTGAATCTTTGGCCTGCTGATTACGAACGACTATCAAATTGTACAGGACTCTGTCGTCGTCCGCCTCTGTGTGGGACACATCGCGAGGCGTGCTCCACAGATTCTGCTCATCATCCCTCGCCAACGTTGCTCCAAATGAGGAATACAGACTGTTATCACTATGGTACAAAACAGAGAGGAATAAGGGTTTTGTAATATATAGAACATACTATATGTAATATATACTTCATATGTATGTAACATATAACATAAATAAAACTTGTATACATTTTATATATTATGTAACATACAATGTAATATGTAAATATATATATTTCTAACAAAAAAGTCTGAATCGTCTTTAATAATTAAGCACACATAACACAATAGAATAAAAAAATCACTTTAAAAGCAGCAGAGAGCAGATGTAACCAGTCACATGGGCAGAAGTAATTTTGCTATGTTAAATATGAATTTCTGCACTGAGTACTTGGCCGCTAAAACAAAAAAGGGAATCCAACAGGGAAGAGAACTCTCTGTGATTAAAAGAAGAAAACAATTCATGTGAAGAGATGAACTTTCTACTGGCTCTGAATTCAAGGGAGCACAGTAAATTTAGACTACCACGGTATGCAATATCTACCTAATTCCTTAGAACAAGAAAATTAAGTAGTAAGCACGCATGGGCAAATACTGTCCATAAACAGTGCGGGATGTTGAGTGCCCATTCTGCACGTCTGTTTTACGATCTACCCTTTGTCAGGCGGTATGCAGCCTGGGCTCCTGGAGACAAGTGGCAGAGCGTCTATCCAGGATGTGCTCGTACACAGCCCCAGTGAACTTCCATGGGATCGACAGGTAGGGTCATGCTGGGCTATTCCCTTCATCTAGTAATATGTGTGAAGCACCGACTCCACGCTAATCATGGGGCTCAATAAAATGGTGAGCAACACAGACATGGTTCCTGTCCTTGGACCGCACTACAGTCAAGGGAAGGAAACCATTAATGAATGATCACGCGACTGTATGATTAAAAACTGACGGCGCTATAAAGGCGGAGTTTAGGGAGCCGAGAGAGCTAGTGGGGGTGGGCGTCAGGTAGGCATCCTGAAGCAGGCGGGCTTGAGCTTTAAGGTGAAAGATAAGAACAGAGTTCCAGGCAAAGGAAACATATTCAAAGGCCCTGGGGTGAGAGGAAGCAGAGCTTATGCATTAGAAGAAAGGGGACATTTCCTCAGGAGGTAGCTGGGGCTAGATATGTATCGGTTTGTATTCACGTTTTCTAACATTCTTTAGAAACGTGGTCTTTATTCCTAACAGCAAGGTAAGATGTGGAAAGGTTTGAAGCAGGGCAGTGATGTGACATGAACAGTATTGCATCTTTAAAGATCCCTCTGGCTAAAGTGTGGAGAACCCTTTAAAGGGGTCAAGAGTGAACGTGGGAGGGTCAGTAGGACACTGTTGAGGTCACTCAGGCAGACCTGGTAGCTATCAGGATCAGAGTGACGGTGTGCAGCTGAAGGAAAGCGCACTGTCCAGGAGTCTGCAGAAGGCAGATGCTCTCCGGCGTTCCACTGGGATGGGTGGGATGACTTTCCCCGAGGCAGAGGCAGGACGCCCATGGCCAGGGGTGGCACACAGCCCTGCAGGGGTAACAGGATAGCCGATGAAGACAGGCAGAAGACGCCCAGACGAGCAGACAGCACCTGGGCAGGAGGGAGACGGCAAAGGCCAGGCGGCTGAAGGGAAATGCTAAGGTTTAAACCAACATGAGATACTCAGAGGTGGCGCTCGGGAAATCTTACAACAGGAAGCAAGTTCCAGTCACCAAACTGGGGTTCAGCAGCAGGGACCCTCACAGCAAACGAGGCGCTCCGCCGCTTGAGTGATAGGACTCAGACTTGGGAGCCAACACTAGTGACACTGGGCAGGAGGGATGGGACCTGGAAGCAAGGCGGGCAGCCGGTCAGCCACCTGACGCAGGCAGAGGGCTGAGCGACTGGGTGCTGAACAGGGCTCCTCAAGGCCCTGAGCTGCAGCTCAGAAGTGTGGGGTCGGGGGCTGGACAGAGCGATCAGGGCAGAGGGGAAAGGAGCAACTTATGGGGAACCAGACGCAGCTCAGCCGCCCTGTCCTCAGACTGCTCTGTGTCCACTTGGGCTGTCTGACACTACAAAGGCTGAAAAACACAGAGCCCGTGGCCCAGCTCTTCCTAAGAACGATGTGCCGATGACAGGGGAGGCAAATGACACCTCTGCCCTGCCCACACGGGCTTTAACCAGCATGTCATTCATTCATGCATTCACTCATTCGTTTATTCAACAAATGTGGAATGGACAACTGCTGTATATTGGTCCTGGGCTAGGTGCTTTGGGGACTCTAAAATAAATAGGACAGTGCCCCTGCCCTGCGTGTGCCTATACAGTAGTCCCCCCTTATCCGCGTCTCAGTTACCTGCGGTCAACCGCAGTCCAGAAGCTGATGGTCCTCCTCCTGACATACCATCAGAAGGTCAACAGCAGCCCAACAGTACGTCACAACGCCCATGTCATTGCCCTCACTTCACCTCATCACATGAGCACCGTATCGTCTCACATCATCGCAAGAAGAGGGGGAGTACGGTACATAAGACACTTTGAGAGAAAGAGACCACATTCCCATAACTTTTATTATTGTAATAATTGTTCTATTTTATTATTAGTTATTGTTGCTAATCTCTTACTGCGCCTAATTTTTAAACTTTATCATAGGTATGTGTGTATAGGAAAAAACATAGTATCTGTAGGGGACGCCTTTAAGTGGGACAGCACGGAGGAAGCCGAGGTTGACCTGTGAGCCTGCAGGACATGCAGAGAGAGGTCAGGATGTGGGCTTAGGGGCCAGGACAGGGCTGGAGGGCTAGACGTGGGGGAGACGCACATACATCTCCACCACCGTGGAGGACATGGGATCAGAGGAGAGGTCTGGAAGCAGGGAGTGAGGGAAGAGACCTTGGGGAACAGCCTGACCGGAGGAGCAGGGGTGGACGGACCCTGGAGAGAGCAGGTGAGAGCCAAGGAAGAGAGGACGTGCAGATGAAGAGGAATGCCCAAGAGCAGGCAGACACAGGAGAGGTGTCCACAACGTGAAGGGTATTGACTCCAATTTCTTTTTGCCTAAACAGATTTTGTGGCCAATGATAACCCACGACTCCATGATACAGTGCTCGACCCAGGGGCTTCCCCGGTCCATCCCTCAAGTTACGCAACCACCTGAGGTGGAAAGGGTGGACGATGCCATCCCACTTTGCAGACCGGGAAGAGACTATGGAGTTGCTGGCCTTCTCCCAGGTCAGGCAGCCAGCTGACGGTCCTCCCAGCAGGAGATCCCCAAGGGGGCATCTCCAAGTAGCCACGTATCATAAGACTTGATATCCCAATGCTGGGACGGGAATGCCCCCACAAATGTAGCAGGTCAGATCACACTACACATGTGACATGTTCCCTGTACAAACCGGCAAATCCCCCTGGGGCTTCTCAAGGCATCCAGACCCGGTGCACAGCTTTCACCAGGGACTGGGACCACCGCCCGGGGACGCCACAGTAGGTGTACCTCTCAGACAATGGAATTCCAGTACTTTCCGGAAACCGGTCTTTTATTTTCCCTCAGTTTGTTTCATTTGTAAAAGATCTGCCTCTTCAACAAGTTGGTAAGTCCCTCCAGGGCAGGGATTGCAGCCAGTATTTCTTCCACACCCAGGCCACCCAGCAGGTCGAGTACCGGGCGGCTGCTTTCCAAGTCCTTGCTGAATGGAGGCACGTGAGCTGAGACCCCAGTGTGCGAAAGGAGTCCCAGACACAACTCACTGTTACTACTTTCTAAAAACTTCCCTAGGCAGGAGGGTTCGAAATCAGCCGATATCTACCTGAATCATCAGTGTAACATCTGACATGAATAATCGAGCCACTTTGTGCTTAAGGACCCACGATTTCTTTGCACGTTTTGAGACGATGATGACATCTGCCTCCCTGGTCACCAGTCCCTCCTACCCTCTCACCACCTCTCTCTCTCCCCCTCGCCCTGTCTTCTCTCTCTCTCTCCCTAGCAGACACACACACACGCACACACACACACACGAACATGCATGACTCCAGCCAACATAAAACACTAGCCACTCGTCACTCATCCACAGACTCGAGTGATGCTCCATGGGAGAGTTGACATGGGCCTTGTTAGAGGTGCTGATGTCTCCAGACGGGTGGTGCCCCCCCCCCCCACGTAGCCCACCCTAATGAGGAGCAGTGTCCCCAGTGTCCCAGGAGCCTCAGCCTCTGCCTAGTCACTGACACCCGGGGGACAAGAAGAGACAGGGAAGAGAACCTAGAACACCAGCCTCTGGGTGAGCAACAACCCTCACCAGTTCCGTTTGCCTGCGAGCTCCTTGCCTCCTCAGCTTGGACCCGGCCTGCTCATCTCTGCAGAGCAGCAGCCTCCCCTCGGATCCACAGTCTTCCTTGAGCTGGACCTCACTCTGCCACGTTCTTCCTATTCATTAGAATTACAAGTCAGGTTTCTCTGGGACATAGGAAAGGTGGAGTTCTAAATAAACCATTAAATTAATAATATTACCAAAATGCTGGTCCAGGTGAAAGTGAATGAGGGTGTGAGCTCGTTCAGAAGCATCTGTCAGCCCAGCCTGGCCCACCGGATCCTGGTTCTGTACTCTGGCAGCCTGGTCCCTGCTCCTTTCATCCCGCACCACCTCCCAGTCAAGGCTTCAACCTATTTTGTTTTAAAACTCTGAGCACTTAGGGTGGAGAGACCAGAACAAAGAGCCTCAAGCAAACGACTAACCAAGCAGCCTGGGAACCTCTGTGCCGCCGAGAGACAGTGGAGGACTCTGGGCTGTGTAAAAAGAATTCAGGGCAAGGCCCTGGGCGGAGGTGGGGGGGTGCGGCCCAAGAAGCCCAGGGAGAACAGAAGGCTGTGGGGAGGGGGCACTGAATCAGGAGCTTCACTTTCTCTCCTTCCCCCACATAATGATTTCTAGAAGGTTCTGCAGAAAGCAAGAGCGGCTGTTCGCTCCTGGCCACCATCTGCTGACGATAAATATTTTATTAACCGCAGGCATTTGAGAAGTGGCTCTGAAGTTACATACAAAGCAGACCCTGCTTTTACTCCCAAAAGGTGGGATGAGGAAGGTGTCAGATTCCACCCTCCATCCCACCTGAGGCACAAGGCCAGCTCCCTGGGGAGTCTTCTCTGTCAGTAGGATCCAGAGCTAAAAGGAGACCTGGCTTGGAGACACCGGCCTCTGGCCTGGGGGCGGCCGTGCGAAGTGCTGGTCAGCTTTAAAGCTGCTCACAAGAGCTTCCTGTGAGTCCTGGCCACCAACAAGGACCGGGTGGGAAAAACTTCAGAAAGCCCCACAAAATACCCCGCACACAGGCTGGCTGCGGAGGCCAGCCGTTCCAGTGACTCACTGCTCTCCCCACACAGGGTGGCGTCGGCGATCCCTGGTTTAAGACTGAAGTCTGAAGACAGCGAAGAGATCAGATCTCCGGGTAACAGCAACCAGAGGTCTCAAAGACAGACCTCAAAAGGCTGTCTGGTGCCACTCCTCACTCCCTAAGGCTCCCGTCTGACGTCCCCTAGGAACTGGCTTGCCTAATGGCCCCTGGCTTCCAGGTCCGTCCCTTCCTCCCTCCATGGAAACCTCCCGGTGAGGGAGCACGTGCATCTAAGATCCCCACTCTGTCCTTCTTTTCCTCCCTCCCTCCCGCCTCTACATGTCTCTCTCCCCGTCCCCCACCCCCTTTCCATGCTTCCTTCCTTCCCAGACAAACACCCTGGCTCCTTTCTCTTACCAAGTTGATCCAATGCTTCAACATCATTTAACCCCAGTTTAAACATGGTTCCGCAGCTCCTGGAGCTTTCTCAGCACCTAACCACCTAGGCTCCCGCCTGCCTTCAGCAGCACAGGTATGGCCTGCCTCAACGTGCGGGAGAAAAACGCCGTGCCCCTCTTCTTGGGCACCGCGCTCCAATGGGCTCCCACCCTTCACATCTTCCACTCCCACGGCTGAACCAGCCTGTACTTCCTACATTGCTTTAAGCGCCTACAGGCTTGAAGATGATCCTGACGAGAACCCTGTGAAGCAGGCAGGGGAAGCGTTATTTTTACTTTTCCCAGCTGAGGAACTGCTGGGGCTTCAGTCAGTCCTGGGTCTCTTCTCTGCTTACACTCACTCCTGGTCATTCACCTGGTCTCGTGGCTTTACATACGAGCTCCATGAGGAAGAGCCCAAGATCCATTATGGTACCCAGCTCAGACGTCTCTCCCAGTCCCAGACTCCTACAGCACCTGCCTTCTTCCCATCTCCACGTGATGTCTAACAGACAGCTCAAGCTCAACACGGTCAAAACCAAGCACCTGATCTTCCCCCCAAACCTCCCCACCAGCAGTCTCCCCACTCAGATGACGGAAACTCCATCTCTCCCACTGCAAAGGGCAAAACCCTTCAAGTCGTCCTTGGCTCTTTCATCCCCTCCAACCAACCCATCACAAAATCCTGTTGGCTCTATGTTAAAAAATGTCCACCTCTTCCACTTCCACCGGGCCAGGGCAGCTTACTTCTTGCATAAGAATTCCTATAGGCCTGTGTTTCGCTGACTTAACCTCTCGTACCACTGCCTCCACGAATTCTATTCTTAACAGGACAGCCAAGGGATCCTTTTAATATGTCAATCAGATCATGTCACCCCCGAAAACCCTCCAGTGGCTCCCATTGACTTAGACTAAGTCAAAGTCACAGAGTGGTCTATAGGTCCACATGAGACCCCAGCCACTCTGGCCTCTCTGCTGTTCCCTGAACCCACCAGTCACACCCCATCTCAGGGCCCTTGAACTGGCCACTTCTTCTACGTGTAATGCTTCCCTCAGATATCCACTGGCCTCCCTCCCTCCCCTCCTTGGAACCTTTGTTTCAACATCACCTCGTCAGTGAGGCCCACCCTGAGCAATCTATTACAAATTGCAAGCATGCTCCCCTGCCCATGTTCTGCCTTCTCCTTTTCCCTCACTCTTATTTATCTTTTAATTTACTCATTACGGTTACTGTTTATTGTGGGTCCTCCCTCACGACAGAATAGAGAATGAAAGCCCCACGAGGACAGGATCTGCATCTATTTTGCTCAGAGATGTATCTCGGGTGCTTAGAAGGGGCCCTGGCATTTAGGAGATGCTCAATGAATATTTGCTCAACGAATGGACTGCTGCTGCCCCAGTTCACAGGCTCCGAATGGTAGAAAGGGGACCGGAATCCGTGTCCCAGACTCAGACAGACCCCTAACATTTCTGAGCTGTTTAAACGTGTGAAGGTTGGGCTCACAGTCTTGTGGGAGGAAGGAGACGACAAGCACGTTACGTCGGGTGGTAATCAGGGCTCTGACGGAACACACGTGAACAAGGGACGTGAGGGGTGGGGTACTGTTAATGAGCGTGGTCAGGAGGAACATTCTGAGCCAGAGACTTTGAGCAGAGACCTGGATAAGGGGAGGAGTTACCCACACAGGTAAGTGGAGGAAGGACACCCCAGGGAGGGAGGGCAGGAGCGGGAAGGCCGGGAGGCAGGGTATGCTGGATGGACCTGTGGACTCCCGGGAGCCCAGCATGGCTGAAGAATGAACAAGTTCACCTCATGTGCTGACTTTCAAATCTAAACCGTGCATAATGGCCCCAAGCTGGAAACCACCCAAAAGTCCACCAACAGTAGAATGGGTTAAAAAAATGTAATATACTATAATAAAGCCATGAGAACTAACTACACACAACTTGGATGGACCTCACAAAGTGAGAACACACACAGTTTGATCCCATTTACAGAAAGCAAAACTGAAGTGCATTTTTAAGGCGCATAAATACATAGGTGGTAAAGCCATTCCAAAAAAGGCAAGAAAGTGACTATCACGAAAGTCTAGATACCATCAGGGGTAGGGACACGGGGCTGGAACAGCCACGTCCTAGCCCGGGAGGTGGTTTCAGCAGCATCCACTTTACAGTAGTTCTTGATACTGTACATATTTTTGTATGTTTTTAGTCTCTAACATCACATACACAAACACAAATTTTTAAAAGTTAAGAAAAAAATAAATGAGACGCAATTCAGTCAGCTATCACCTTTCGGGCAGTCCAGGGGTTCTTGAGAGGCATGCTGTCTCACCAAAATGATTTCCTTCAAAAAAACACACGAGAGGAGAGCACGCAGTTTCTAACTGGCACAAAACAAATACTTATCAACCAGACTAAAGAGGACTTCAACCGCTAACAGGAGAAACTATTTGACCCAAGACTGAAGCAGAATTTACCTTTCCGACAAAAGTATAGTGATAAGGTCACTTCAAGATATCTAGAAAACAAAAAGTTCCAGGAAACCTAGATCACATGATGTCTAAGAGAAATTTCATCTTCTGGGGAATTACCAGTGTCACTAAGAGTGACGAATGCAAGTGCCCAAAGAGGAAGAGGGATGCTGTGGGTTGCCTGGAAAGAGATCTTTACAAGTCATCCTTACATGACTTTTGAGTGGCTGACTTCTTGGTAAAGGCTCTATCTCGTACTGAGTGGACCTGAGGCCCTGTTCTGGAACTGCACTCAGGTCCCTCCTCTCTCTCTCCTCTGTCTTTCAAGAAGGTTCAAGGACAAGCCTTGGAACGGATTCTCCGAGCCAGGACACCCTCCTGCAGAAGGAGTCCCGTGCACCTCTGCAGGCACTTCCGATGAATCACCGTCTGGCCCAGGGCCGCAGGCTGTGTAACCCGCAGGTTCTGCAGGAAGCCATGGGTGAGTTGTGTCGGCTCAGGCATCCAGCAGCATACGATGGGAAAAGAGTCAGGCCATCTGGGCGCCAGTCTAAGAGATCTCACTGGCACCAACACATTAGCCAACATTTTTGCCAAGCCCTTCCAAGGACAGCAGATAATTCGATCAGCTCAGAGGTCATGTGAGTCCACGTTGTGAAATGAAAAACTCTACCCATGGAAAACATACTGTCATTCTAGAGTTCATGGCGATGCCCTTTCAAATGTTTTAAACCCACCACCCGCCTTAATACAAAAAAATGGACCCAGTGACCCTGGGCCCCAGGCCATAATAATTCAGGGCAAATCTCATACTTCAAAAGCAATTTCTAGCATACACCGCTGAAGCAGACCCCTGTGCATCCAGGGGCCTCTGCTCATCCACGGCACTGGAATACAACAGGATTCGGACCCCAGCTCGGCCACAGGTGCCCTGAGCAAGGTGCTGAAGTTCTTGTGCCTCAGTTTCCTCAACTGTCAAGTGGATTACAGATGTACCTGCAGTGGAACCACGTTATTCCTAGATTCTGTATCTGCAAGTTCACCAACTCGTTAAAATTTATCTGTAATCCCAAAATCAACCCTCGGGGTGCTTCCACAGGGCCCGAGGCTGAGCTCCCCGCAGATATCCAACAAGGCGACAGCCGCCCTTTTGTTCAGCTCTCCTACTGTACGCAAGGGTCCTGTCGCAGTCTATTCAGTGCCGCATTTCACATTTTTGTGCTTTTTGTTGATTTTGCTGTTTAGCATGGCCCATAAGCACAGTACTGAAGCACTGAAACCCGTGTGTTAGACAGGTGTCATTCAGGCACCCGCTGCAGTGCTGTTGACCGTGAGCTCAATGTTAACCAATCAACAACATATATTACATACAGGGTTCTAACCCGCTGCTCTTCACAGGGTTTTCTTGGCCAATTTCTTGTGAAGTGGGTGGCCAGGTCCTTCTTCCTAGTCTGTCTTGTCTGGAAGCTCTGCTAAAACCTGTCCACCATGGTGACCCTACTGGTATTTGAAATCTTGGTGGCGTAGCTTTCAGCATCACAGCAACACGCAGCTGCTACAGTGCGACAACCAACAGATGAGCGGTGTGGTTCCCTGACCATGAAATAAACCAGAGTGTGTGGGTGAGAGTGCCAAATCCTAACCACTAGCCCACCAGGGCTGGCTCCTGTAAGCACAAGTGCTCTATACAGGATCAGGAGAGCTGGGGCAGGCAAGGCACACATCACAACTTCAGACTCACCCTCTTTTGCACGCTGGAGCAGAATGATTCAAACTGAACCATTTCTTTACGGTCAGGGAAATTCAATTCTGTGGCTAACACTCACAGGCCTCAATCAATGCCATCTCAGAACGGCCCCTCATTGTGGGCATAAAACAATCCTTAAGAGCAAACTAAGGTTTTCTTTTATTTTTCCCCAACGGGAATTCCAGGCGCTGTAGAAAAATGAAACACTGAGGTCTGCTCGCCGTTCACTGCCCACAGATCTGTGCACAAATCCCGTTGTCATGAATGGAGGTGCACGTGGGCACTGAGTGGAGCAGGGAGCAAAACAGACATGGAAGCTCATTATGAGGTTCACTTAGAGGGCTTAAGAGAGAGCCACGAATAAAACCAGAGCTGTGGTCATTAATTCTCTCTCTTTCTTCTTTTGCTTTCAAACAACCGGACAGTTGTGGTCTTATCAGTTATTAACAGCCAATAAAAATGAGAGACTAAGAATTATACTTTCCCGAAAAAGTTCAAAGAGAGCCTCATGAAGACACTTTAGTGTGTGACATTCACACTGCACTTCTTTCACGGTCCATTCTAGCCTCTTCCAGGCCTCTGACGTCTGCACTGGATGTCATCCGGCAGCTGCCTCTACGGTGCCAGGGGACCTGGGCATCTCTCTGCTTAAAGGTGACTGCAGCCGTGCCTCCAGGATCATATAATGTCAGGGGCCACAATTCATGCTCAGGTGGATTTTTATATGGCCAGAGCATGCTTTTATCACTGATGGAAGAAAGCCATGCTATAAAAGTGAAATAAAAAACCAGTGCTTGAGCTTTTACATTTTCCCAAAAGTACCCTGTAGAGGGTTGAATATGTTCCCCCCCAAAAATATGTCCAAGTCTTAGTCCCCAGTTCCTGGGAATGTGACTTTATTGGAAATTAGGGGATTTACAGATGTAATTAAACTTAGTGTCTTGAGGTGAGACCATCCTGGATTTAGGGCGGATTCCAAATCCAATGACTAGAATTCTTATGAGAGAAAAGAGAAGGATATTTGAGACACACAGGAGGAGATACATGTGGAAGAAGACAGGCAAAGATGGGAGTGGTGTTGCCACAAGCCAAGAACACCAGGAGCCGCCAGAAGCTGGAAGCAGCAAGGAATGCGTCTCCCCAGAGTCTAATGAGGGAGCACGGCCCTGCCAACCCGCTGACTTCAGACTTCTGGCTTCCAGAACTGTGAAAGAATAAATTTCTGCTACCAAGTTTGTCGTAATTTGTTGCGGCAGCCTAGGAAACTAATAATCACACATACCCCAAATGTTTCTTTTAATGAGTAACACGAAATCTTGAACCAAAAAGTCATCCACTATTTTACAAATGATCAATGATCTAGCCATTCCCAAACGATCCATTTCATTATTATCCTGTCCCCAAGGCACGTTTTTTTGCGGTTGTTTTGATCACTATTTACTCTACATTGGAAAGGCAGCCAGTGCAGGGAAGAAATGGCATGCAGAACCTCAAACCTCACAGAGACGATGGACAAGATGAATGTGACAGGACTCAGTCCTAAAATTGGAGGGAAGGTGAAAAAACAGTGATATTGAACAAAACCTCTGGCTTGCTTTGGGGCTGAAGCCTGTGTTAAGGTCAGGCCATGTGTCGCTTCTCCAGGCCCAGACTTGTCTAAGCTTCCTGGCGTTAGAAATGGCTACTCATCTCCTGGCTGCTGAAGCAGCCCTGGGCAGCTGAAGAGTCTGACAAATGGGCATGATTCACGTTCCTGGGCCTCCGGCTCCTTCCAGCACTACAGACACCTCCTGCCCCTGGATTCCACGTCAAGCAGAATTTCAGCTGACACAAGCCCACAGAAAGAGGACAATCTGGGTCAAGTCTGGAACAGCCCTCCAAGATGGCACATTAAAACCTGACCTTTCATTTTACAGGAGAAAAAACTATAGTTCAAGGAAGTTAAGAGACTTCTCCAAAATCTCACAGCTGGTTAGCAGCTGGTACTCAGGACTCAGGTCTCCGGACTCCCGCTGGGCTGGTTCACAGGGCCAGGCTGCGTCCACATCCAGGCAGAAGAATCACACGAAATGAAGGACACGGAAGAGGAAAGGAGCAGGAGGCCATGATGGGCAGGAGTGAGGGCTGGTGATGTCCACCAGTTCCTAGTACGTAGATAAGTGACTTTTTGAAAATATTTGGTAGTTTTCTGAATTTTCTACAATGCAAGGCATGGACTTTGAAGTCAGACAGACATAGATTCGATTTCTGGCTCTCTGACTTATCAACTGTGATTGTGAATTAATTCTTTAAACTCTCTAATCCCTAGGTTCCTCATCTATAAAATGGGACAAATAACACCTATCTCATTTGGTCAGAGCGACAATTAAATGACAGAATGCATGTAGAGAAATCTCACTTCTGCCGTATGCCCCATTCCTATAAAGTCAATAACACTAAACAGACGCAATGTAGAGGTCACCTTCGGAGATGGGAGGGGGCGCATTCATGGAGGGATACGTGGGGCTTAATTGTTAACGTTGTTATTAATGTTTTCTCTCTTGCTAATGTTTTCCTAGGTGGGTGCTGGGGATATGGGTGTTTGCTCCATCATTTTTCATAACATTTTGTTTTAAACTCTTTTTTTAAGTTTACACATAGAAAGAACAATAAATGAACAGCTATTATTATACTTTTTATTAATCAGCAAGTATTTGTTCAGTTCTTACTCCATGTCGAGCACGGTGCTGGGCACAACAGGGGTACTGAGGGGTGGCAGATTTGGTGCCTCCAGTCTAGATCAGCACCTCCGAGGGGAGGGGTTAGCGCAACCGCCTTCTTACTGCAACCCCAGGCAGAAGGCCGTGAGGGACCCGAGGAGGAAAGGGGAAGAAAAGAGACTCCGCAACTGCCTGGGAGACTTTCGGTAGCAACTGAAATGGGCCTTAAAAACTGAGTAGCATCTTAGGAAGTAGGGAAAACAAAAAGACGTCTAGCTGACAGTAATGGCAAAGACACCCGGAGAGGAAGCAGCACCACAGACTGACCACAGCAGACACAGAGGATGCAGAATCAGACAAGCCAGGGACAGAGGGCATGCAAAAGGAGGCACGGACAGGCGGCGCAGAGGTATTCTGTGTACACCAAGAGAAGAACACCAGATTGCTTTCTCTTGTAGCTTTCAAGAGAGCAACTTCCATGTAATCACACACGAGGCAGAAATCAGATTTCACAGTGAGTGGGTGGTGAAGAGGGAAGTGGCGGGCATAGCTGACTACTCTTTAAAGTCATTTGTGCCCGACACACAGGAAGCAGAGGATATAGCTGAAGGGCAAGGCAGTATCAGGATGAATTTTCAGTCAGGGGAGGCCTCTGCATATTTCTAGAGAAAGGAGAAAGAAAGAACTAGTGGGACAGAGAGAAATACAGATGCAAACCAGACAAGAGACAGGCATGCCCTTCAGGTCCAGGGGTCCAGGAAAAGCAAAAGGAGCAAGGACAAAAACATGGGTGGCATCGGCAGATGGCGAATGAGATGGGACCAAGAGTTGTCTTTCATGAACTAACAAGAATCCTGGTGCATTTTGGAAAAAGACTGGAGCTGACCATGCACACAAATAACAAACATCGTTCATCTCTGACCACACCTCTTGCAGGCACCGTTACCTTGGGGCGTGAAATAAAACCTGAAACCCATTGTTTTAATGACAGAGCAAAGGATGTGGTTGGGAGAGAGGGGTGTCTGTACAAAATCTTGTTTTATAAATGAAAATAAATAAGATGACATGAAGAATGAAGTTCTCAATAAACTAAAAATTAAGACCACCTGGCCACATGATTCCACCACATCAAGATTTCAAACAAGCCACTGTGGGAAACAGTCCAGCAGTTCCTCCAAAAGTTGAATGGAGAATTACGGTCTAACCCAGCAACACCACTCCTACATATATACCCGAGAGAATAGAAAACATATGCCCACCCAACACCTTATACACCAATGTTCACAGCAGCATTACTTAGAAGAGCCAAAAAGTAAACACCACCCAAATGCCCATCAATAAAATGTAATTTATCCACACAATGGAATATTATTCAACTGTAGAAAGGAATGACGTGCTGATACACGCTACAATATGCTGAAAGTTGAAAACATCACGCTCAGTGAAAGCAGCCAGATGCAAAAGGCCACGTATCTTATGATTCTATACATACAAAAGGTCAAGAACAGGCAAATCTGTAAAGATAGAATGTAGATTACTGGTTGTCTGGGGAGTTGGGGGCGGGGCGGCAAGTGACAGCTAATGAGTATGGTGTTTCTTTTTGGAGTGATGAAAATGTTCTGAATTAGATAGTGGTGACGACTGCACACTTTGTAAATATCCTAAAAACCACTGAACGTCGCATTTAAACAACAAAAAAAGATTTCAAACTAGACCTTCCGATGCGTAGGAAAGAACACGCAGGCACCCATACGCACACACATCACTGCTCCACACATCCATTATAAGCTGCTCTTCCCAAATATTGTTATATTGAAACGATACCAGAATGACATCAAACCACAAAAGACCAGTCCACTCATATTCACATGCTCAGAAGAATAACAACGATAATTAACATAAGAACTAACGTTTATTGGGTATTTACTGTGCGTCAGACTATACCAAGCACTTTACATGGATTAGTTCATTTCATTTCTCACGGCAATCCTTTGAGGTGCACACTATGATCACCCCAATTTACAGATAAGGAAATTAAGGCACAAATCAGTTTCGTAACTTGTGCCAGGTGACCAGTCAGGGTTTAAACCCAGGCAGTCTGACTCAGGAGCACTATCCTCTTCTGCCCCAACCAACAGTCTTCCTAAAATCACTTGCAAAATTCACTGCCTTACAGTGTAAACCAAGGCAAAAGAGGGTCGAGATTTTAAAACAATCAGAACTATTAACTCAAATAGCAGTCCCAGACAGAAAATTAGAAAGGCCCCAGGCTCTGAGAATGAGACCAAGCTGACGGCTGTATTTCATGGCACCGGGAAGGCAGACAAGTGGAGTGTACAACCCAAGCGTGAAATTCTAGATTGTTACCAGCTACTCTTCAGACCGGGGGTAGATTACCGGCTTCTGCCTGCCCACAATAATCTAACAATCTAAGTGGGAGCAAAAACATTGTGTATTGTGTATGTGACTGTTTATGTGTACAAAACAACATGGCATACATGTTTCCATACATGTGGGCTCACTAAGCAGTGAAGGACAGATGCTAAGTTCGAAGTCCTAAGTCACAGGACAGAGAGATGAATAAGTAGGTAAAGATAATTAGCCGGGGCCGGCCCAGTGGTGCAGCGGTTAAGAGCACACGTTCCGCTTTGGCCGCCGGGCATTCGCATGTTCGGATCCCGGGTGCGGACACTTCTTGCCATGCTGTGGTAGGCATCCCACATATAAAGTAGGGGAACATGGGCACGGATGTGAGCTCAGGGCCAGTCTTCCTTAGCGAAAAGAGGAGGATTGGCAGCGGATGTTAGCTCAGGGCTAATCTTCCTCCAAAAAAAATAAAATAAAGGTAATTAGTAATTAAAGAAGACTGCTGGAGGGGCCTTGAGAACTAGCATTTAGGAAGGGGCAGGTCACTACTTGAGGCAAGCTTGGAGGGAACAGGAAGGTTGGCTTGTTCCTGGAGCAGCAAGGATGCCTGTCTGATTAAATCAAGGAGTGTACAGCGTTTAACGTGCTGGAAATCAGAGTGGACAGGCAGGAAGGGGTTACGTAAGATCACAAAAGTCAAGGGCAGTGTCTGGACCTGATAAAGTAAGAAAAGGTAAATCATGCTTTAAGAAAAGTCATGAAAGCTTCACCATTTTTGTTGCATACTTCGTAAGAAAGAAACACTGGCTTTGGCAGTGCCTTTCCCAACCCCGGAATTCGACCTCCTGTGCTGTTTCTGAGTTCATTTTGAATATTCTGTTTCTGTCCTATCTACCCCCCAAGGCACAACCTAGTGGAACCTTCATTTCAGCAGAGTTAAGATATAACATAACTGCTTACAATCACAGCCCTGAACAAAACTGTGTTGTACCATCCCTCCACAGAGCCACTTAGCACATTGCTAATGGGTTTTAAATTTCCTCACACTTCACATCCTCACCCATGATGAATCAACATCCTACTGAACAGGCTGCCCCTGGGTAAAATATGCATTTTTTAATGTGAAAGATATTTCCTTGTGCTCAGTCACTGAAATTGTCTTCTTT
Source organism: Equus quagga (assembly GCF_021613505.1). Classification (NCBI taxonomy): domain Eukaryota; kingdom Metazoa; phylum Chordata; class Mammalia; order Perissodactyla; family Equidae; genus Equus; species Equus quagga. The sequence goes on along the minus strand of NC_060283.1, from coordinate 53,140,528 downwards.
TGATAATAAAATTGAATGATAAAGTATCCAGCTTTTTTCCCCCGGGTGAAACAGAAACTCGCATTGCTTCTTTCACTGAAATATACCCATCAAACGCACAGTCACAGTAGTATTTAATCGCACTCCTAAGCAAACTTCTCTCCGTACTTGCCTGCCTGGGTATTGCACCCGATTTCTCGGTACTTTTCACAGGCATCCACTAGGGTCTCAGGTACCTCCTAGGATTTGTGCTTTAGGGCAAAAAACTTCACCCGAAGAACAAACCCAAGGAGCACGCTAACCTGTAAGGGGCTAAGAGGCTTAGCTTGCGCCTCAGTGTGACCTTAAAGCCAGCCCGCCTCCCCAGCTCAGACAAGCACACAGATGTCCCACTCCGCGACGCCCAGCGGCGGCGCGGGGACCCCAACCAAGGCCAGGCGCGCACCCACCTGACCAGGGGCTCCTTCTCGGGCACGCCGGGCTCCTCCAGGCACTTGCACGGGCAGCAGCAGCACGCGGTCCGCAGCCAGTCCCTCGGCCCCATGGGGAGCGAGGTGCCCCTCCGGCGCCGGGAGACTCCGAGAAAGCGGCGGTGGCGCGCGAGCGCGGGGGGGCGCGGCCACCCGGCCGGCGTCCAGGTGCGGGGACAGTGCGGGCGTGGCGGGCCGGTCCGTGCGCATCACGCCGCGGCCGGGGACGCGGGCGAGGCCGGAGGCGCCTCCGCGGCCCGGGGTCTCGGAGTGGCGCGCTCTCCTCCACTTGCGTTTTGTTTGGGGCGCGTGTTTTGTTGGGGCTTTTTTTCCTCTTTCTTTTAATTCCCCGGGCGCAAATAGGAGCGCATGCGTCCCTGAGACGCTCCGCTGCTGCCCTCTAAGGAGGAAGCAGGGACTCCAGCCAGATGGCAAATCCGAGGGCACCGCCGGGCGCCAGGTGGGGGGAGGGGAGAGAGCCCTCGAGTCCCAGAGCACGAGGCTGGGCTGCATCTATTCATACGTTTTATTGGCTTCACTCCTCGAGGAAATAAAAGTCCTTCTTCCCACCGCCACCCCAACCCACACCCCATGCCTTCAAAGCAGAATTTAGGGCGTATTTTTAACATCTCAGCCCCACACAGAGTAAAAGTCAGCAAGAGAGTGCGGATCGACGCATTAGAGAGGGGAGTTTTTTTAAGTTCTATATTCACAATGATTCCCAGTCCTTGAATAACCTCCTCAAAAAAGACAACCTACCGTAGTTTCCTGTGATTCTGCAGAGCCATTTCTGTGTTTATGTGTTTGTTTATGCTTGTACAAACTTGTAAGGATATGTACACATATCCTTCTCTTTTACCCAAACAGTGGCGGACTCCACACATTCCTGCCCATGGCTCGTCTCACCCAGTGCGTCTTGGAGTCTGTTCGGGGTCAGCGCTGGACGTCTTCCTCTCATTTTAACAGCGGCGTATCGCGCAGTTATTGAACCAGACCCGCACGGGTGGGCGTGCAGGTTCCTTCTGGCCTTTTGTATTGACATAATGCTGCATAAACATGCTGGAACTATGCGTTTGGACATGTATATCTGCTGAATAAAATGTTTGGCCGTTGAATTACTGGGTCATAGGTAGGATGCCTTTTTTAATTCTGACGGATCTTGAGAAATTGCCCTCCGAACAGCTGATTCTCATTGTCACTCTGACCACAGCCGGCATGTGAAAGTATCTATTTCCCCACGCTCCACCAACACAATGTGCTGTCTGACAGGGTGCCTGAGAAAGAGGATGGACTCTGGGGGCCCTAGAGAAGTGTGGTCCAGGAGGAAGAGTAGTAGGAGATACTGGAATGTGAGAACTTGAAGGACTTTGCAAGGACTCTGGATTTCCCTGCGTGTGAGCTGAGCAAACTTCGCAGGTTTTTGAGGAGAGGAAGTGAGGCGGTCCACCTAGATGGCAATAGGATCCGTTGGCTGCTGTCTTGAGAAGAAACTGGGTGCCAAGGGCTATTTTAGGGAGATGCAAGTGGAAGCCATTCTAATGGCCCAGGCAACGGATGACGATGGTTTGGACCAGGTAGGTAGCAATAGAGGTGGTGAGAAACGGTTGGACTCTGAATGGAATTTGAAGGCAGAGCAAACAAGATTTACTGAAGGATTGGAAGGAGGGTGTAAAACAAAGAAAGAAAGGAGTGACTCCAAAGTTGTGGGTGTGTAAGTGGTGAAGGTTGAATTGCCATTGACCAGACAGAGAAGAGTGTGGGAGGAGCAGGTTTGCAGGGGTGAGGAGGAAGAGCAAGAGTTTATTTTCAGAAGTGTCAGTTCTCATGGATGGTGTGTTAGCTTTAAAAGTGTGTTACTCCACCTAAGTTTGTCCTGTTCTGACTACATTATGAGGCAGGGCACTTATCAAGGCCATATTCACTGAGAGGCTGGCTGCTGAGGGATAAGGAAGAATAAGAGGAGGTCCCTGGGACCCTGACTTAGTCGGGGCTAAGACGGGCTATGGAGGTGTTATAAAAAGCTAGTAGGAGCCAACGGGGTTGCAGCCGTCCCCAGGCAGCACACGGCCGCGGGATCAAGCCAGGCGCCATGTCGTTTATCACTTGCAACTGTGCCAGGCTGGAGGCCGAACGTTGTTCTTGACAGCAGACTTCCTGCTGGCCGGGCAGTCCCCTTGGGAGAATGCACTCCGTTCTGGAATGGGGTGTCACATTTGAGCAATCCACCTAGGTTCAGGGGGAAAGTGGTAGAGGGAGCTGCCAAAATGTAAACTCGCCCGATAAGAAGATGAAATTTAGGATGTGACAGTTCACGTTAACTATTTGAGTTGGATTTGTTAAGAATGACGACATCAGAGAAAGCTTTCAGCTCCTGGAACATACAGGCGCTCTGGCTGCCCCTGTGTTGACTTCAATCTTAGACAAATCACTTAATTTTTGTGAACCTCAATTTTCTAATCTGAGAAGTGGAGATGATCAGGCCGGCTCTACCTACTAGACACAGTTGTAAGTCTCAAATGAGAGCATTTGAAAACTATAAAGCACTGGGGCCGGCCCGGTGGCAGAGCGGTTAAGTTTGCGCACTCTGCTTCAGAGGTCCCGAGTTTGCCAGGTCAGATCCTGGGCACAGACTTACGCACTACTTATCAAGCCATGCTGTAGCAGGTGTCCCACATATAAAGTAGAGGAAGATGGGCATGGATGTTAGCTCAGGGCCAGGCTTCCTCAAAAACAAACAAACAAATAAACTATAAAGCACTCTAGAAATATCAGAATTCAACACTATTGGTTAAATCCAAATAATATAGGCCCTTTGGGCAAATGTCAGTCCCAGTACTACTTGGCGCACATATGACAATATTTCTTTTCACATTTGTACCTCTGCAATGTGGGAGCATCTTTTATGTGGTCTGTTTCAGACAGGATATTTCTAGAAAGTCATAGAACCATATCTATTTAACAAACATGACCAGGAGATTAATGCTTGCCTTACTAAGAATCACGTGTACTGTTTTCCTGCTCTAATAATTGTTAATGTTTTTCTTTAAAGCTAACTTTAAATTTGAAAACTTATAAATGAAACATTCCTCTAAAAAATGGAAATAATAGTTACAGTTCCTTCTGACCACCATCTACAATCCTGTCTCCTTTCTACCCTCCCCAGGGCAACCACTGTTGTCAAGTGTGGTACAAACCTTTTTCCAGACACATGTACACATATGTGCCCCTGTGATGTATATATAGGATCACTGTGTGTGTTGTTATTTTTGGTAGTGAGTTTTGTTTTAATATAAAAGGTATGCATTCATCTATCTGCAAGCTTTTTCCACTTAATAATATGTCCTGGCGATCTATCCTTATTGGGACACATAATACTGCCTCATTCTTTTTAACTGATGTGAGTATTCTATTTAGTAGTTTTCTAAGGATTATTAGATCTGTGTGTTCATAGCACTCATCTTCCCAGAAGTTGACTACCTTCCTGATTTCCCTGTTTGTTTGTAAACTGGACCAAATGTGGCCAAACCTTCCAGCTTCAGCTTCTAGGCGGCTGAAACCACATTTTGGCAACCCCATTTCCTGTTTCAGACATCATTCGCAGGCTCTCCTTCTTTTAGAGTGCTGCTAGATTGTTCCTCCTGCCCAAGCTGACGCCAACACCACCCACCACAGGCAGCAACATCTGACATTTACCAAGAGCCCCTGGGCACCTGATGTCGGGGGAGTAGGCAGTCCCTGGGGGAAACTGGTGACTCACAGAGCCATCAGCTGCTTGTTTTCAAGGCAGAACTGCTGGCCCTTATTTTTAGATTTCTCTACAGTGGGGAAGACTCTAGAGTCTGCTTTGAAAACAACTAGTATAGTTTGAAGTCCTCTTTCTTTAAGAATTTACTGATGCCTCCTGAGAGTTGGAGGAAAATGCATGTGCAGGGTGGGAAAAATTAGACATCAAAATACTTATGCTCCAACAGCACATCATTAGTGCATTGCACAGAAAAGCTATGCTTGCAACAATTGCATGAGCTGGTGTCATTCCATTATTTATTCAACAAATATTTATTGAGCCAAGCACTGGGGATACAATGGTGAACTACAATGTAGGTTCCAGTCGTGAAGACAGGAACTTTGTTTTGTTTTTGCAATATCCCAGCCGCCTGGAATAGTGCAGACCCATGCTAGGGAGTTAGTAAATAGAAGGATGTGCCGTTATCACAATGTCTAGAACAGTGCAGGTACATGGTAGACACTTCATAAACGTGTTGAATAAATGCATAAAAGCAGGAAAAGAGCTGTTTAGTGAACCAAGAGTTTGTACAAAAAGTTATTTTTAATTTCTGAAGTCTATTTATGAGCTGCCCAAATCCAGTAGAGAAAAGCTAAAGAGGCTTGTCTTCCTTAGAGAAAACGGACATCTTCTGAAACAAGCCAGGACCCTGAGCCAGCATCGCCACTCACCCCAAGCAACCCAAGATGGACACCCGGCATGCCGCCTATCTCTGGAGAGGTCACCTCGGGGAGTGGAATGACTGGATGTCACCAAGGTAAAAGCCAGCCAAGGGTTCCCATCGGGTCTCCTGCTTCTGTGTCCTGCTTTATGCCTCCCGTCCTTATGGTAACAGCGCCTTGCTTTCATTTGAAGAACACCCCTCCAGTCCCATGGGTTGGACACAACAATGAATGTACGCCCCCCTTCCCTCACCCCTACCTGCCAACAAGGGGTGGGCATGTGACCCAGGTGGGCCAATCAGACACTCTTCCTGAAATCTGCATCTTAAGGACAAGGACCCAAAGATGGAACATGGTTGGAGTTGAGACGTGAATTATTTTCAAGATAGCATCTTCAAGAGAAGGTCTAACAGTAGTTACTATTTAGATGCCTGGAGCTTTCCTGTTCCAGCATTTTCCAAAATCTAGTTGTTCTAGCTGTTTAGTTTTCCCATCATTCTGTGAACTACTCCATCACTTGTCAATCATTTTTTTTTTTTTTTTTACTTAAGTTAACTGGATTCTGAACTTTCAGACTCAAACCATACAGTCCCACTGAGAGAGCTTAAGAGGCAAGAAAAGGGTAATTGTGACAAGAGAGAGCTAATTATAAAAGAGCAGTTCTATTTCAGGCCAGACACAAGAGTCCAAAGTTTGATTCAGTCAGGTGAGATTTTTATTTCTGTTTCTCTGCGTGGTTTCTCCCCCCCAAAGAGAAAGAGATCCTATCTGCCATCTGAGAATCCTGTCATCGCACCCTGTGGTTTCCCATAATGCAAAATACCTTCTACATTTACAGACTGTTTTTATTTGGTGCAGTCCACTGATCGATTTCACTTCCTTCCCTCCCCCCAAACGTGGACTCTGAGAAAACCCTAATAATCAGTCTTTGCTCATTCTTCAATTTCAAGTGGCAAACACCTTGGCTCTCCTCAAAATTTAGTAGAGATTCTTTTCTAAACTCCTTCATACTTGAGAATAAGTCTGCCCTTTCAAAAGGATGTCCTTGGAGAGAATAAAAATACACGAGGGGGGCTGGCCCCGTGGCCGAGTGGTTAAGTTCGCGCGCTCCGCTGCAGGCGGCCCAGTGTTTCGTTGGTTCGAATCCTGGGTGCGGACATGGCACTGCTCATCAGACCACGCTGAGGCGGCATCCCACATGCCACAGCTAGAAGGACCCACAACGAAGAGTATACAACTATGTACTGGTGGGCTTTGGGGAGAAAAAGGAAAAAAATAAAATCTTTAAGAAAAAAAATACACGAGGGAGGCTAGAAGAGGCATAGAATACATCAGGAGCTTCTTCCTCAAGAAAACTTGCTTCCTATAGCTCCACCATGAAGGGACTCCAGCCCTAGTGTGTGTCAACTCTAGCACTTTTTTGTCTAGATTTTTGTGACCTTTATCCTCTGGGTATTAATCGGTTCCTAATTGTGAATCACAACACCATCACTCAAACTGGTTTAAGTATAAAAGGAAATTTTTTGGCTCAAGTACCTGCAAAAGTCAGAAGTTACGCCAACTTTAGACATAACTGTATCCAGACACTCAAAAGATAAAATAAGGGTTGGTTTCTGCCACAGACTGAATGTTGAATGTGTCCCCCACAAATTCGTATGTTGAAATCTAATCTCCAATCTGATGGTCTGTGAAGGTGAAGCCTCTGGGAGGTGGTTAGGTCGTGAGGAGGGAGCCATCTTGAAGGGGATTATTGCCCTCATGAAAGAGACCCCAGAGCTCTCCCTCACCCTTCCACCATGTAAGGGCACAGCAAGAAGATGGCCGTCTATGAACCAGGAAGAGGGTCCTCACCAGACACTGAATCTGCTGGCACCGTGATCTTAGACTTCCAGCCTCCAGAACGCTAAGAAACAAATATCTGTTGTTTAGAAGCCACCCAGTCTGTGGTATTTCTGTTATTGCAGCCTGAACGGACTAAGACAGTTTCTTTTCCTCCCTGGGCTCTGAGTTGGTGACACTCTCAGGCCCCCAGTAGCTCTGGGTTTCACCATCTTTTCCAGTGATAATCTCAGGAGAAAGAGAAGAGTTCCTTCCCGCTCAGTTGATCAACAGACCTGGGCCCGACTTTCATTGGCCTGAAATGGAACCCACTGCTCATTCAGTGGGAGGGAACGTGCCTCCTGAGCAGGCTTGAGTCTCATGCATACCCTTGCAGTGCTCAAGTGAGACAGGAAAAGCAAGCCAGTTGGACTAACAGTGGGAGAGTTTCCTAAGGAAAACCAACTGGAGCCGCAGAAAGGGGAATGGATGCTGGCAAAGCTAAAACAATGCACGTCCACTCCGTCAGTAATGGCAGCTGCTGATGCACTGGTTCAACACGGTTGTGTGTTTCCAAGAGCTTCTGCCATCTGGGATGGACAGAAAGGCCTCCACAAAGAGGAGCTGGTCCATGGCCCTGTAGGTCGAAAGCCCAGCGACTCAGATTACAGGAGTTTTCCAGGAGGGACTTCAGAATCCCACCGCATCCCCTAAAAGTTCAAACAGTGAACCAATGAGTTCAGCAACATCTACTCCCAAAACCAAACAGAAAGGGAGAAATTATGTCACTGGATGGAAGGGACTCTCCCATGAGGCTGTTGGCACAGGTGGAGTTTCTCAAAGGGTCACCCTACACACCTGCACTAGAACTCTGGGGATCCTTACTGAAACTCCAGATTCCTAGCCCTCCTTGAGATCTTCGGAATCATAAGCTTTGGGGCTGAGCCGCCAGAGGCTGCGATTTTCTCAAGCTCCCACGCAGGGCCGGGCTCGGGTGAGGCACTGAGGGTGCACCATTTAAGGAGGGGCTCACTCTCAGGGCAGACCCAGCCCTGCATAGCCCTGAGAGTGACGGCTGCTGAAATGTTGCACGCCAGGCCCCTCATTCCCCTATCCTACTCCCAGCCTTGCTCCCAAGGCTTGGGAATTCTGAGGTACGCTGTTATGGACTGAACTGTGCCCCCTCCCAATTTCCTATGTAGAAGTCCTAACCCCAGTACCTCGGTATTTGAAGACAGGGCCTTTAAAGAGGTGATTAAGGTTAAATGAGGTCATTAATCCACCATGACTGGCCTCCCCATAATAAGGGGAGATTAGGACGTTGACACAGAGGGAGGACATGTGACGACAAGGGGAGAAGACAGCCGTCCACAAGCCAAGGAGAGAGGCCTCAGAAGGAAACCAACCTGCCGACGCTCTCATCTCAGAACCCCAACCTCCGAGCTGTGAGAAAATACATCTCTGTCACCTGGGCGCCAAGTGTGTGATGTTTGTTCTGTCAGCCCCAGCAAACTAATACAGGTGCCAATGGCCAGGCTGGTAGACGCCTGGGCTCTGGCATCACAGAGCCTCCGCGAGGCTGCAGGCAGGGTGAGCTGAAACAGTACATGGCGACCAGGCACTGCAGGTCATGGACAAGAGGAAGCGCTCTGCAAAGGCTGGCTGTCGTTACTCTTGTCAATAAAGTACACACACCCCGGTCAGAGCCTAGCCCATCACCCTCCATAGCCAATTGTGACCACCTAAGGTTATTCCACTTAACTCATATTTGTTGGGTGTCAGCTGTATAAGCACGGCGCAGTGCTCAAACTCTCGTGGAGCACAAAGATGGAAAAGAAGCAGTACTCATCCCAGAGCAAAACTGGAAAATTACAAACTGAAATGGTCTGCACTCATCTGTGCCCCGAGGCAGCCGTCGTCTTGATTCCTACGGTGTGTCCTCCTTTGCCTCACCCTGCCTTTCCGATGTTGAACTATCCTGCCGCGCCTAATTCTGCTCCTACATTTAGCTCTCCAGTCGTAGTTAAGTCTCCTCTGTATCACGTTTCAGACGCCCAGAACAGTCTCATTCTCAGCCCCTTGGATGTGCCCTGGAATCCCACCTCTTCCTCTGGAAGATCACGCCCCCTGCAGTCCCAAGCATTCTGCCCGCTCCGAAGTCTCTCCCTCTTATACGTAACTGAAACAAACCTCAACCTGGAGCCATCAGTCATGCCACGCTTGTTCCTACTCCAGTCAAACTCTAACTAATAACCATTTATTAAGCACCTGCTACATGCAAGGTGACACAAAGTTACAAACTAGGAGAAGACATGCATCCAAAGCCATAACATTGGAGAAATCACGAGCACCATTCCTATTTGCTGTGAAGGCCCCCAAAGGTTTGCCTCGAGTTTAAGCCCAGGTTCTAGCAATCTGAGTGTTAATAGATAACCAAGTTTATGCCAGCGGGTTTTTAGTTTTCCATTCATTTATATTACTTCTTGATCCATAACACTCAGAGATTCATAAACAGGCCAGACCCGGCAACCTTCCCATGTGAGTTCTGCACAAGTAACAGCAGCAGGTAAATCTCCCTGAGGGTTGTGTATACACTCTCCTGTAGTTCCTGCTGCCACCTCGTGGGCTTCCGTTGTAAACGCACTGGAGTTTCTTGGAGATGGGGCTGGGGATCTGAAACGGGCTGGAAAGCTTGCTTTCACTCAACAGACAAGCGGCTGCGGCTACAGTGTCTGTGAGATCGTAAAGGGCCGTCGCAATATTCAAATAGGAGGTTGAACCTGGCTCCAGCTGACCGCTAACCTGTTGGGGCGATGCTCACTTGAGCAGTCGGTCAAGAGGTGCCCAACACCCTGGTTATGGTTCTACGCTTCCATTTGATGTCGTAAGCGTTGCTGCTTGATTTATTAGCCTGAAAACCGTGGAAAAGTACAGAGGCCATTACATATATTTCTTAACTTATATAAAGGAAGTAATTTAAATAGATGACGAAAATTGAAGAGTGTGTGTTTTTCAATTTTATTATTTATTTTGGTTTCTATCTACTTAAATAAATCCATCTTGGAAACAGTTTGATGGCATAAATTAAATGGTGGGAGCGCCGTTCCCCAGAGAAAGAGCTGCCTCTGGGGAAGCACGTGCGTGGGCCGCTTTGGCCCTGTCGCCATCCCCTCCGATGGACAGCTGGCACTGTTTTGTGGGGCACAGTAACGGAGGCAAAGCGTGAGTCGGGGCACAGAGCTGGGAAGGGAGCGGCCGGGCAAACAGGGGGAGCAGGAGCCGAGAGGCGAGCAGGGGAGCGCGGGTCCGGGAGGGCTGGGCGGTCCCCCGCAGGGCACAGCGCTCAGACGGGGACAGGTCACGCGCTCAACAAATCGAAGGATGCCTGATGTTCTCCTGGGCCCGCGCTGAGGCCCCTTTCAGTCCGGGCCCTGAATGCCCTTCGGTGACCTTGTGAGGTTGGCTAAGTCTCGTCTCCGCGCCTCTCCCACAGCGCCCAGCCCCCAGGCTCTGCCCTGCTCGCCCTTCTCTCCGCCTGGCTGTTTTCAGTTTGGAAAGCCCTCGGCACCAGGTAGGGATTGCACCCGAGCCACCGTCGTCTGTCCCCTCTTTCCCGTACGCCCCACAAGACGAAGCGTCCTGTTCTAAGGCCATAGGCTACTCCAACTGCTCGCGAGGACGCCTCAGTCACAGGGAGACCCAGCCCTGCCCACGCTGTGTTAAACAGTGATGGTTCTTTGCCCTCAGAAAACGTGGTAGAAAGATGAAGAACGGGTATAACAGTTTGACCCCAAATTTGAGTCTATCCGCTTCAAGATTCCTGGCACCACTGGTGTCCTTGAAAAAGTGAGAGAATCCTTGAAAATGCACATCTTGGCCAGATGGGAGAATGATTTCTGCAGGAAAGACTGACAAATAAAGGTAAAATCCTTAGTTGCCCCCTCCCCACAGATACCCAGAAGAGGCTGCTTTAAAGACCTTGAGGGGAAAACATTAAAAACTTGGAGACAAGATGTCTAGTGCCCACAGCAAGCCTCCAGCAGCAAAAGAGCGAACTCCTCAGCTTGGAGGCGGTGGCCTTCCTCCCCCAGTGCAGCACCTGGTGTCACCTGCAGGAGACCTGGCACCGGAGACTGGGCTCCAGATAGAGTCAGCGGACAGGAGGTTTGGCAGGGAGTGCGCAAGGAATCGGCACCTGCAGAAGAGAAAGGAAGAGAAGGGCGCAGGACTGGGCCTCAGCCAGCCCTCTGGAAAGTTCTGGACATAGAAGGACCCTTCTAAGCTGCTCTGGGTTGGTGTGAGAGGACTGGGCCTTTCCACCCCATGATAAGCAACCTCTGGGTGAGGGCCCCCTGAGAAGGGTCTATGACCTCGGGTAGAGCAGCTCTCTTTGGCTGAGCTTGTCTAGGCCGGGGACTGACAGACAAGGGTTGTCTGCTGGAGCACTGCCAGCACCTGGCCCAATAATGCCTTCCTTCCTGAGGGAGGATCTGTGTGGCACATCACAGCATCTGCCGTCTGGCAACCCTAGACCTAAATCCATCCCTGTGGGTTGTTCCACAGGCTCAGAATTTCCTTGCCCTGGAAATGCCAGGAATTCTTTTATCAGATTGCTTCTCTTGAAGATAGGTAAAGCCTTGTTTTTTTCTCTTCCTTTTTTTTATTGTGGTAAAATATTTTCAAATATATTTCAACCACCAGCAGGGTCACCCATGGTGGACAGGTTTCAGCAGAGCTTCCAGACTAAACAGACTAGGAAGAAGGACCTGGCCACCCACTTCCAAAAAATTGGCCACGAAAACCCTGTGAGTAGCAGCAGAGCATTGTCGCATAGAGCGCTGGAAGGGGAGAGGATGGTGCAGAAAGTCCGGGCAGGGTTCCGCTCTGCTCTGCACAGGGTCGCTGGGAGTCAGAATTGACACAACGGCGCTAACAACAGTAAAAAATATATTAAGCCCTCCAAGCATTATCGCTAAAACCTTCTGCTCTTAGAAGGGAACATTCTAGAAATAAGATTCGGGACATTCTGTCCACCAGAGAGACAATCCCACCCACGTTAAATGGATTAAAAATACATGCTACAGGCCCACCCCGTGGGACTAGGGATTGCTGGAGATCTCGGAGAGGACTGGGGCTGGGGGAAGTTTCAAAGGCCGGTCCTGCGACCCGGAGGGGAAGCTCCGGAGTTCCGCCCAGGCAGCAGACAAAACTCTCTGTCTGCCATTAGCAGAGGGGCCACACCCAGCATTCATGGCTCCGGGAGAGGCCCGGAGAGAATCCCAGAGGGCGGGGCGACCCCCAGCTGCCGTTGCCCGCCCCATGGGATTAGGGATTGCCGGAGATCTCGGAGAGGACTGGGGCTGGGGGAAGTTCCATAGGCCCGCTCTGTGCCCCGGAGGGGACGTTACAGAATTCTGCCCGGGCAGCAGACAAAACTCTCTGTCTGCCATTAGCGAAGGGGCCACGCCCAGCACTCAACTCCGGGAAAGCCCCGGAGAGAATCCCAGAGGGCGGGGCGACCCCCAGCTGCCATTGCCCGCCCCGTGGGACTAGGGATTGCCAGAGATCTCGGAGAGGACTGGGGCTGGGGGGAGTTCCAGGGACCCAGCTCCGTAGCCTAGGGGGAAAGCCTACAGGCTCACAGCAGCCTTAGGGAAAGCCTCTGCACAGCACCAGTAGAAGGCACCCAGCCGGCAGCCACAAGGCTGGAAGACCCCAGGGCACAAGCAGCATAGCTAGGTGAACTAACCACAGACTGTAGAAGATGCCAATAGCTCTCCTGTGACCCATAGAGGACAAGTGAGATTTTGTGGGTGCCGACAGCAACAGAGCAACAAATATAAGTGATCCCACCCCTGGCCGCCGGAAAAGCCCATAACACTGTTGCAGACCCCAAGGAGGGAGCACGTCTAGGTGGGCTGCAACAGTAGGCACCAGCAGCCTGAAGCCCCCCTGTGACGGCCCCCACGGCAGAGGAGGGAATCCAAAGGACCACTGTGGCTACGAGGAGGGGCCCAGGCCCAGTTAGCAACTGCGGACAGGGTTCCTGGTTGGTGCAGTATAAACAGCTGCTCCCCCACCGCAGCAGCTGAAACAAGTGAAAGGAGCAACTAAACTCTATCTCTATGCGGAGGCACAAATCAACAACATCAAGCAATATGAAAAAATACATTAAATCTCCAGAACAGAAAGAAAGTAACAAATACACAGAAAACAACCCCAAAGAAAATGAGATATATAACCTAAATGATGATGACTTCAAAACAGCCATCATTAAAATTCTCAATGAGTTAAGAGAGAATTCTGACCGACAACTCAACGAGTTCAGGAGCTATGTCACAAAAGAGTTTGATACGATAAAGAAGAACCAAACAGAAATATTGGAAATGAAGAACACAATAGAGGAGATTAAGAAAAATCTAGATGCTCTGAACAGTAGGGCCGATAATATGGAGGAAAGAATTAGCAATTTGGAAGATGGCAATACAGAATTGCTGCAGGCAGAGGAGGAGAGAGAAGCAAGACTAAAAAGAAATGAAGAAACTCTCCGAGAATTATCAGACACAATTAGGAGATGCAACGTAAGGATTATAGGTATACCAGAGGGAGAAGAGAAGGAGAAAGGGGCAGAAAGCCCATTCAAAGAAATAATGGCTGAGAACTTCCCAAATCTGGTGAGAGAGATGGATCTTCAGGTGACAGAAGCCAATAGATCTCCAAACTTTATCAATGCAAGAAGACCAACTCCACGGCATATAGTAGTGAAGCTAGCAAAAGTCAACGACAAGGAGAAAATACTAAGGACAGCCAGGCAAAAGAAACTAACCTACAAAGGAACCCCCATCAGGCTATCAGCAGATTTCTCAGCAGAAACTTTACAGGCTAGAAGAGAGTGGAATGATATATTCAAAAATCTGAAGGACAAAAATCTACAGCCGAGAATTCTCTACCCAGTGAAAATATCCTTCAAATACGATGGAGAAATAAAAACTTTCCAAGATAAACAAAAATTAAGGGAGTTCATTGCCACAAAACCTCCTCTACAGGAAATCCTCAGGAAAACCCTCATTCCTGAAAAATCCAAAAAAGGAAAGGGGCTACAAAACCAAGAGCAGAGGAGATAAGTAGAAGGACAACAACAGAGAGTAGCAGCTCTCCATCAGAACAGATTAAACCACGGGACAAGAAACAAAGGAAATTGAAGAAAACCGGAAAACAAGACACAAAATGGTAGTGGTAGGCCCCCACATCTCAATAATCACTCTAAATGTAAATGGATTGAACTCCCCAATCAAAAGACACAGAGTGGCAGGATGGATCAAAGAACAAGATCCAACAATATGCTGCCTCCAGGAAACACACCTCAGCCCCAAAGACAAACACAGACTCAGAGTGAAGGGATGGAGAACAATACTCCAAGCTAATAATGAACAAAAGAAAGCAGGTGTCGCTATACTAATATCAGACAAGGTAGATTTCAAAGCAAAACAGATAAAGAAAGATAAAGAGAGACAGTATATAATGATAAAAGGGACTCTCCACCAAGAAGACATAACACTTATAAATATATACGCACCCAACACAGGAGCACCAAAATTTGTAAAGCAACTCTTAACAGAACTAAAAGAAGACATCAACAACAAAACAATAATAGTAGGGGACCTCAACACACCATTAACACCAATGGACAGAACATCCAGACAGAAAATCAACAAGGAAATAATAGAATTAAATGAAAAATTAGACCAGATGGACTTAATAGATATATATAGAACACGTCATCCAAAAACAGCAGGTTACACATTCTTCTCAAGTGCACATGGAACATTCTCAAGGATTGACCATATTTTGGGAACCAAAGCAAACATCAATAAATACAAGAGAGTTGAAATAATATCAAGCATCTTTTCTGATCATAATGCTATTAAACTAGAAATCAACTACAAGAAAAAAGCAGAGAAAGGTGCAAAAATGTGGAGACTAAACAACACGCTTCTCAACAAACAATGGATCATTGAAGAAATTAAAGAAGAAATCAAATTTTATCTGGAGACTAATGAAAATGAGAACACGACATACCAAATCATTTGGGATGCAGCAAAAGCAGTCCTAAGAGGGAAATTCATCGCAATACAGGCTCACCTCACTAAACAAGAAAAAGCTCACATAAGCAACCTCAAACGACGCCTAACAGAACTAGAAAAAGAAGAACAAACAAAGCCCAGAGTCAGTAGAAGGAGGGAAATAATAAAAATAAGAGCAGAAATAAACGATATTGAAACAAAAAAGACAATAGAAAGGATCAATGAAACAAAGGGTTCTTCAAAAGAATTAACAAAATTGACAAACCCCTAGCCAGACTCACCAAGAAAAGAAGAGAGAAATCGCAAATTAATAAAATTAGGAATGACAGAGGAGAAATCACAACAGATACCAATGAAATACAAGAGATCATAAGAGAATACTATGAAAAACTATATGCCAACAAATTGAACAACCTGGAAGAAATGGACAAATTCCTAGACTCCTACAATCTCCCCAAACTGAATCAGGAAGAAATGGAGAATCTGAATAGGCCAATCACAAGTAAGGAAATAGAAACGGTAATCAAAAACCTCCCCAAAAATAAGAGTCCAGGACCAGACGGCTTCTCTGGAGAATTCTACCAAACATTCAAAGAAGACTTAATACCTATTCTCCTCAAACTGTTCCAGAAAATTGAGAAAGATGGAGAACTCCCTAACACATTCTATGAAGCCAACATCACTCTGATCCCCAAACCTGACAAGGACAACACAAAGAAGGAGAACTACAGGCCGATATCACTGATGAACATAGATGCAAAAATCCTCAACAAAATTTTGGCAAACTGAATACAGCAATACATCAAAAAGATTATACACCATGATCAAGTGGGATTTATACCAGGGACACAGGGATGGTTCAACATCCGCAAGTCAATCAACGTGATACACTACATCAACAAAATGAAAAACAAAAACCACATGATCATCTCAATAGATGCAGAGAAAGCATTCGACAAGATCCAACACCCATTTATGATAAAAACCCTCAGTAAAATGGGTATAGAAGGAAAGTACCTCAACATAATAAAGGCCATATATGATAGACCCACAGCCAACATCATACTCAATGGACAAAAACTGAAAGCCATCCCTCTGAGGACAGGAACAAGACAAGGGTGCCCACTTTCACCACTCCTATTCAACATAGTACTGGAGGTGCTGGCCAGAGCAATTCGGCAGGAAAAAGAAATAAAAGGAATCCAAATAGGTAACGAAGAAGTAAAACTCTCGTTGTTTGCAGACGACATGCTCTTATATATAGAAAACCCCAAAGAATCCATAGAAAAACTATTAGAAATAATCAACAACTACAGCAATGTAGCAGGGTATAAAATTAACGTGCATAAATCAGTAGCATTTCTATACACTAACAATGAACTAACAGAAAAAGAACTCAAGAACTCAATCTCATTCACAATCGCAACGAAAAGAATAAAATACCTTGGGATAAACTTAACCAAGGAAGTGAAGGATCTATACAATGAAAACTACAAGACTTTCTTGAAAGAAATTGACGATGACATAAAGAGATGGAAAGACATTCCTTGCACATGGATTGGAAGAATAAACATAGTTAAAATGTCCATACTACCTAAAACAATATACAGATTCAATGCTATCCCAATCAGAATCCCAAGAACATTCTTCACAGAAATTGAACAAACAATCCTAAAATTCATATGGGGCAACAAAAGACCGCGAATTGCTAAAGCAATCCTGAGCAAAAACAAAGCCGGCGGAATCACAATCCCCAATTTCAAAACATACTACAAAGCTACAGTGATCAAAACAGCATGGTACTGGTACAAAAACAGGTCCACAGATCAATGGAACAGAATTGAAAGCCCAGAGATAAAACCACACATCTACGGACAGCTAATCTTCGACAAAGGAGCAGAGGGCCTACAATGGAGAAAAGAAAGTCTCTTCAACATTGGTGCTGGGAAAACTGGACAGCCACATGCAAAAGATTGAAAATTGACCATTCTTTTTCACCACACACCAAAATAAACTCAAAATGGATCAAAGACCTAAAGATTAGGCCTGAGACAATAAGTCTTTTGGAAGAGAATATAGGCAGTACACTCTTTGACATCAGTTTCAAAAGAATCTTTTCGGACACTGTAACTCCTCAGTTGAGGGAAACAATAGAAAGAATAAACAAATGGGACTTCATCAGACTAAAGAGCTTCTTCAAGGCAAGGGAAAACAGGATTGAAACAAAAAAACAGCTCACTAATTGGGAAAAAATACTTACAAGCCACTTATCTGACAAAGGGTTAATCTCCATAATATACAAAGAACTCACACTGATTAGCAACAAAAAAACAAACAACCCGATCAAAAAATGGGCAGAGGACATGAACAGACATTTCTCAAAAGAAGATATAAATATGGCCAATAGACACAGGAAAAGATGTTCATCATCGCTAATCATCAGGGAAATGCAAATCAAAACTACACTAAGATATCACCTTACACCCGTTAGATTGGCAAAAACATCCAAAACCAAGAGTGACAAATGTTGGAGAGGACGTGGAGAAAAAGGAACCCTCATACACTGTTGGTGGGAATGCAAACTGGTACAGCCACTATGGAAAACAGTATGGAGATTTCTCAAAAAGTTAAAAATAGAAATACCCTATGACCCAGCCATCCCATTACTGGGTATCTATCCTAAGAACCTGATATCAGAAATCTCAAGAGTCCGTTGCACCCCTATGTTCATCGCAGTATTATTTACAATAGCCAAGACGTGGAACCAGCCTACATGCCCAGAAACTGATAATTGGATAAAGAAGATGTGGTATATATACACAATGGAATACTACTCAGCCATAAAAAAAGACAAAATTGGCCCATTCACAACAACGTGGATGGACCTCGAGGGCATTATGTTAAGTGAAATAAGCCAGTCAGAGAAAGACGAACTCTATATGACTCCACTCATAGGTGGAAGTTAGTATATTGATAAGGAGATCTGATCGGTGGTTACCAGGGAAAAGGGGTGGTGGGGGGAGGGCACCGAGGGGGAAGTGGTGTACCCACAACATGACTAACAAAAATGTACAACTGAAATCTCACAAGGTTGTAATCTATCATAACATTAAAAAAAAAAAAGAATAGGCTGAAAGAAAACATCAATTTTCAAGACTATAAAATATTATTAGATAAATATAAAATTATCACCTCATGGGACAAACCCACCAGCTTGACGTAAGACAAAGTATTGTGATTGGAAACCAAGAACAGCTTCTTGACAATAAGGGTCAATAAACCCTAAAATAAATTACCAAAAGAAAAAAAAAATACATGCTACAATGCGGATGAACGGCAAAAACATTATGGTAAGTGAAAAAAGGCAGGCACAAAAGGTCACATAGTGTATGAATCAGTTTACGTGAAATATCCAGAACAGGTAATCCACAGAGACGGGACGCCGAGTGGTTGTTGCCAAGGCAGGAGGGAGGGAGAATGTGGAACAACTGCTTAATGGATACGGGGTTTCCTTCTGGGAATATTTTGGAAGTGGACGGAGGTGGTGGTTGCACAGCACTGTGAATGTACTGAATGCCACTGAATGGTTCATCGAAAAATGGTTAATTTTATGTCATGTCAATTTCATGCAAAGTTTTTTAAATGGATTAAAAAAATCCCTCTTCCTTGGAAGCAGTCTGTTATATTAAAATTAACCCTCTATGGTGGGAGCCTTCACTTTGGAGTAAAGGGAAATTATCAAAATGTTGTTACTCTGTCCTTGGTGTAAACTTCGGTTGTACAAGGCAAGTCGGGTGAAACCATCTGTATTTAAAATCAAGCATCCTATTCAAGTAGCAGACGCTAAATAGATACAAAATTGTGTTTGACTACAAGCAACTCATGTAAACGTGGGAGGTAATTCCTGTTTACAAGTAAAGAATATTTTCCCTCAAAAGGAATTTGAAGTGTTGTGATTCATACAGGCTTAAAAGTTAGTTGAAACAAAAAATGATGTTCAGGGGCCAGCCCAGTGGCGTAGTGGTTAAGCTCGCACACTCCACTTCAGAGGCCCAGGGTTCGCAGGTTCAGATCTTGGGCATGGACCTAGCATCGCTCGTCAAGCCATGCTCTGGTGGCCTCCTATATAAAATAGAGGAAGATCGGCAACGGATGTTAGCTCAGGGCAAATCTTCCTCACCAAAAAAGAAAAAAAATGATGTTCAGACATTCCAGGGCCTCCAAAATGATTAGCAATTTGGAAAAGCACACTTCAAACAAACAATTAAAAAAGTATTTGATGAAAATCCTCTATCTTTTATTGATAAAATGTGAAGAATTCTATCTGAATGTTTTACTTTAATCTGCTTGGTGACAGAAAGAATAACATTGTGAATATATTTGTTTAAAGCTAAAATGTATGTGAATTAAATTATGTGTAAACAAATAGCACTTTCACCCCCATGACCACCCCACCAGTATTACCCAGCAGAGCCTTTAACTCCAAAAGAGAAATTTAACTTTGAGGTGAAAAGAATAGTCTCAAAACTACAAAATAATTAAGATATTAGGACCTTCAAAGAAGGAAAAGAAAAAGGAAACATCAGTTTAAAATTTGCCTAAAATAGCAAAAATCCTTGTTTTAGACAAGTGACAGGCAAACCAATATCCCCTCTGTCATTCTCATTTATAAGTTTCATTGTTTTTCTAAAGCATTCTAAATTTGTGGATTTTGTATAAAATTCTTTCTAAATTTCAAAACATTTAAAATCTATCTCATAATGAAATTTTAAATTTTAATATTTACTTCAATTTTCAAGAATGCAATTTTCCTTTTTTTTTTTGTCTTCAGTACTATTACTTTAGAATGAAAATTTAAATTTTGAGGCATGTCATTTTGAATTCCATACAAGAGTTTGGATTTCTGCACTAAAATTAAATTGCTAAAGCTTCATGTAATTATGGAATAAAACATGGGGTTTAAATTGAAATCAACTACATTTGAAGCGTGTTATGTTTCTAAACCAAATGTGTCTCTCTCTCTTTTTTTCTTTTGGTGAGGAAGATTGGCCCTGAGTTAACATCTGTTGCCAATCTTCCTCTTTTTTTTGCTTGAGGAGGACTAGCCCTGAGCTAACAACTGTCCCGATCTTCCTCTGTTTTGTATGTGGGTCGCTGCCTCAGCATGCCTGACACATGCTGTAGGTACTGGGATCCGAACCCACGAACCCAGGCCACAAAAGCAGAGTGTGCTGAACTTAACCACTATGCCACAGGGCCGGCCCCAAAAATGTCTTTCTTTAATTGGTTCCCAAAACCTAGATAACCTGAATATATATACAAATCAATGAAAAAGTTTCCACTTGATCTTTCTAGGCAGGATTTAAACGTGTATTAGCTGACATTTTTCCAGTAAGTGTGTATAAGTTTAATTCTATTTTATCTTGATACACATACTCTGGATGTTTTCTCAAATGTACTTAGATTTTGGAAATTTGAATTCGTATAGCCTTGAGGTCATGCATGTTTGAATTCATCCTCGGTTATCTGAGAAATTGGAATTCTACCTTAGAGTTGTCTATAAATAAAATAAAGATCATATACCTTAAAATGGCTAAAATGGCAAATTTTATGTTATATATATAGGAAATAAGGATCTATCTATCATCTATCTAGCTATAAGAGAAAAAGAAAGAGAGAGAGACAGGTGTTCTGATGATTTTCCCCATCAAAATATAGAACTAAGTGGAGACCACTCAACAGATGCAACTCTGTGAGCGTTTATATATCATAGCAATTCCAATCAAAATACTAGAACACCGGAAAGACATATTATGTTCTTAATAATTTACTTTTGAAATGGAAGGATGAAGGTAGCTTCATGGAAGGGGATGTGAAGAAGGATTCAGGCTGCCGAGTGGAGGCAGCAAAGGCCGATGATGACACCCAGGCAGAAGGGTGATAGGCATCTCCGTGGCCTCGAGGCTGCCCCTCGGGCTTACGGGTCTAGAAACTCAAGCTTCTTATCCCTCTCTCCAGAGTTCTCAGCATTCAAAGAGGAGTCATGCTCACAAAGTCGCCAGAAGTTGAAGTACATGTTCTGGACTTAGACAAAACACTCAGACTGGCTGAAAATTCCCGTGGGCTAGCCCAGCCCAGTATTTCCCGTTAGGCAAAGCTTCACAGAAAATCAAATTTTTAGATTTTTTTTTTTTTTGGACATGGATTCAGAGGAAAGGGAGGTGGTTTAACAAATTTAGCTCTGAGAGTCTGGAGCATCCTGCTCCAAAAGAGGATGTACACACCAAGCAAACCAAATGTTTGTGGTGCACGGATGGCGCCTGTCTTCCAGCCTGTGTTACCACATGGGCTCTTATGCTACCATGTGGGTCCCTCTTCCACGTTTGAGACTCACGTGTTCTTCTGTTCACATTAATATTTTCAATCAGATTAAAATTAACTCTTGCTGCAAAATGACAGGATATTTGGAATTTGCTCTAAAATACTTATAAATCAAATAGGGGAGAGAGAAGAACAAATTTGGAAAAATATAGATAATTGTTAAAGCTGGGTAATGGGTATTACTACACTATTCTCTTTACTTTAGCATGTGTTTGCATAGTTCCATTAAACATTTTTTTAAAAATTATCTCTTGATGTCTTGGTGCTGGTCTGTCTCTCTCAGGATATTGCAGTGTTTACAGACTCTGATGTTAAACTCCTTTAGTTCAAATCCCACGTCTGCCATTTGCTAACTGAGATGTTAAATGGGTTACTTGACCTGTTTGCTCCAGTTTTCCCAATGTAAAATGCTAGGACTAATGAACCCCACCTCGCAGGTTTCATAAGGTTAAAGTGAGATCGTGCAAGGGAAGTGCTTGGCAGCATCTGGCACATGGTAACCACTCTATAAATGCTAGCTAGTGTTGTCCATGTATTGAGTCTATAGATTAATTCTATTGGCAATTTATTTCTGCTCTCCAGTTTGAACTCACAAGCCGACTACAAGGCCCATTCCGACACACACACACGCAGACACACACACACACACACTTTGCTTGCTCATCAAACTGTTCTCCCCCGTATCTCACTGAAATCCCCGAGTGAAGGAGTAAGAACTAACGAGGAAGAATCAGATAAAGGCATCCACGTTGCCCCATCCCCTCATCTCCATCCCAACCACATGGAAGAGGGTTGGTTGCTCAGGCCCTTCTACCTCCCCTCCACAGTCAGTCCCACTAACCCCAAATCCAGACTCAATGCCTCACAGGTGACTCTTCTCCCAGGAAGAAATACATTATTCCTCTCTTCTTGGTTCATCTGAAAACAAGAAGCCAAAGAAATCTAACAAAATAAGCTTTGGTATGCAGCTTTTATTTCGGAAGGTTAAAATGCCAGGGTAAGAAATTCTGTCTTACATCTACTCTGAATCACCCATAGAAATGGCCACCTTTTAAAACATTTGCTATTTGAGTCCATGATGATTATTAGCATTTGAAAAAGGTGATTCTGTTGAATCATACTTAGAGCTACAAATTCTAACTGAATTTGTGACTCAGTCTAGACAGATGAAAACAAAAGCTTAATGGTCCAAAATATTCAAGAGAAATAAGGAATATTGTTTTCACTTTGCTGATTTGTTTGAGTTTTTTCTAAATTTACTGATTGAATATTATTTCCTGATTGAAACACATGAACTCAGGTACATCAGTCCTACGGGAATGGTTGGGCTGCTATCCATTTCTTGCAACCCTACATGTTGACTCAACTGGCTTGTGATGGAGCCAACTAAGTGATAATGCTGACTAGCCCACTGTGGGAGGCTGGCCAGGAGCACATGGGTTATGCCCAGGGCCTGCAGGGCAGAATTCAGGTCAAGAGGCAATATCTTTGTACCACCAAATACATATTCCATTTGGAACCTGATCTTCCACTCCCTCTGCCTCACTTGTATACTCCCATAAACCACAGATGTTCAGTGAAACCCCCGCCCTGGTTCTCCCAAATAACCTTTATTTATAATCAACTAACTCGTCCTCACATTACCTCTCTCCAAGTAATTAATGAGACCATTTTTATTTTACAATTTTTTATTTTGGGAATTTCCAAACTTACCCAAAGGTAGAGAGAATAGTAGAATTAACCATATAATGTATAATGTATCTGTCACCCAGCTTAAACAATTGTTACCATGTTTCCAGTCGCATTTCACCTGCTCCTCTCCTCTCCCCCATTTTTTTTTAACTGGAGTATTTTAAAGCAAATCCCAAATGCCAACATTTCTTCCCTAATGGATTAGGACATTTTTTTAAAAAGTAACTGCCAGAGTGATGTCAGCATCATGGTGGAGTGAACTTGCCCAGGATTCTACCCCCTCCAACATACAATGAAAAGGGACATTCATACTCCAACAGAGGACATCCTAACACAACACAAAAACGTTGGAGAGACACACACAGCCATACGATGGAGGGCAGAGAGACTGGAGCCCCCTTAGAAGAGCTGGCATGGGGTTAGAGAAAACTTCGCTCCCTCCCCCAAGACTGTGATCCGCAACCGTGGGAGGATCCGTGAGGGAAGGAATGAGGGAGGGGATGTTCGTTTGCGGGAACATCAAGGATGCCGGAGGGTCTGTGCAGCCTAGAGGGAAGACCTCTACGGGGAAGAGAGCTTTCACAGGGGGTGACCTCATCAAGCCAATACCCCAGGAGAGCAGATAGTGAAAGCAGAGTGAGAAAACCCCAAGAGCATGAAGGAGAAAGTGCCCCTCCCCCCACCTATCCACTGCAGCTCCACTGCCTGAGATCTTAGCTGAAGGAAGAGGGCTCAGAGTATGCGGCTCTTGACCACGACCCAGTGGTGATAGGCAGTAACTGCAACCAAATCATATCAGGATGCATAAGACAAGACCCACCCCCTCTAGCAATATCAAACATTATATCAAATCTCCAGACTAGAGAGAAAACAATAAGTACCTGGAATCCAGTCCTGAGGACACAGAAATATGTAATCTAAATGACAATGAACTCAAAATAGTTATCAAAAAACTCAAGGAGATAAAAGAGAATGTAGAGAAACTATTCAAAGAGTTCAGGAGCTACTTCACAAAAGAGATTGAAACTATAAAGAAGAATCAGTCAGAAATATTAGAGATGAAAGACACAGTGGAATAGATAAAACAAAATATGATTCCCTGAATGCTCGAGTGGACATCATAGAGGAGCGAATCAGCATAATCAAAGACAGACATGTTGAAATGCTCCAGACAGAGAAGGAGAGAGAACTAAGGCTAAAAAGAAATGAAGACAGTCTCCAAGAAATATCCAATCAATTAGGAAATGCAACATAAGAATTATAGGGATTCCAGAGGGAGAAGGGGAGGAGAATGGGGCAGAAAGTGTGTTCTAAGAAATAATAACAAAGAACTTCCCAAACTTGGGGAAGAGATGGAAATCTGTGTGGAAGAAGCTTCCAGATCTCCTAGATATGTCAATGTAAAAAGACCTACTGCAAGACATACGGTAGTAAAACTGGCAAAAATGAATGACAAAGAAAGAATACTAAGGGCAGCAAGGCAGAATGAAATAACCTACAAAGGAATCCCTATCAGGCTTTCAGCGGATTTCTCTGCAGAAACCTTACAAGCTAGGAGAGAATGGAATGACATGTTCAGATCTTTGAAAGGCAAAAATTTTCAGCCAAGAATACTGTATCCAGCAAAAATATCCTTCAGATATGATGGAGAAATAAAAACTTTCCCAGAAAAACAAAAGCTAAGGGAGTTCGTAGCCATGACACCCCCCCCACAAGAAATCCTCAAGAAGGTCCTAATACCTGAAAAATAGAAAGGGAGAAAGGGGTTACAAAGCACAGAATAAGGAGATAAATAGTTAGACAGAATCAGAATAGGATAGCAAATACTCAAAAATAGCATTAAAGATGAAGGGAAGGACAAAACACCACAACACCAAAAACAAAGACAATCTTGTCATTTTAACCACAAACTCACAACAAAAGATGGAATAAGATGTGAGAA
This sequence comes from Equus quagga, assembly GCF_021613505.1. NCBI lineage: Eukaryota > Metazoa > Chordata > Mammalia > Perissodactyla > Equidae > Equus > Equus quagga. The sequence goes on along the minus strand of NC_060283.1, from coordinate 53,115,716 downwards.
AAACAATTTAGGAGGGGAGGAGGAAAGGGACTGAATCGGTTTAGACTAAGGAAATAAGAGGCCATCAGAAAATGGACTATCTTATACACGAGATTCTGAATACAAACCTCACGGTAACCACTAAACAAAAAAGCAGAACAGAGACACAAATAATAACTAAGGAGGAAAAAAAAGAAACACAGCATTAAAAACTACATAATTCAATGGGTAGACCAAAACACACAGGACAAGAAACAAAGGAAATGCAGAAGAACTGGAAAATAAGTGATAAAATGGGAGCATTAAGCCCTCATATATCAATAATCAATCTAAACGTAAATGGATTGAATTCTCCAATAAAAAGACACAGCGTGGTGAGATGGATTAAAGAACAAGACCCAACAATGTACTGCCTCCAGGAAACACAGCTCAGTTCCAATGACAAACACAGGCTTAGAGTGAAGGGATGGAAGACGATAGTCCAAGCTAATGGCAAACGGAAGAAAGCAGGTGTCACAATACTTACATCAGACAAAGTAGACTTCAAGATAAGACAGGCAAAGAGAGACAAATAGGGGCAGTATATAATGATCAAAGGGACACTCCATCAAGAAGAAATAATACTTATAAATATCTATGCACCCAACACAGGGGCACCAAATTTCATGAAGCAACTATTAACAAACCTAAAAGAAGACATTAATAATAATAGTAGGGGACCTCAACACTCCACTCACATCAATGGATAGATCATCCAGACAGAAAATCAACATGGAAACAGTGGAATTAAATGAAAAGCTAAACCAGTGGGACCTAATAGACATATATAGAACACTCCATCCAAAAACAGCAGAATACACATTCTTCTCAAGTGTGCATGGGACATTCTCAAGGATAGACTATATGTTGGGAAACAAGGCAAGCCTCAATAAATTTAAGAAGATTGAAATAATAATAAGCATCTTTTCCAATCATAATGCTATAAATTAACTGCAAGAAAAAAAGCTGAGAAAAGGACAAAGATGTGGAGACTAAACAACATGCTATTGAACAAACAATGGATCATTGAAGAAATTAAAGGAGAAATCGAAAAATATCTGGAGACAAATGAAAATGATAACATACCATAGCAACTCACATGGGATGCAGCAAAAGCCATATTAAGAGGGAAATTCATCACAATACAGGCACACCTTAACAAACAAGAAAAATCCCAAATAAGCAATCTCAAAATACACCTAACAGAATTAGAACAAGAACAAACAAAGCCCAAAGTCAGCAGAAGGAAGGAAATAATAAAAATCAGAGCAGAAATAAATGCTATTGAAACAAAAAAGGCATTAGAAAGGATCAGTGAAAGAAAGAGCTGGTTCTTTGAGAAGATAAATAAAATTGACAAATTCCTAGTCAGATCCATAAAGAAAAAAAAAGAGAAAATTCAGATAAACAAAATTAGAAATGAAAGAGGAGAAATAACAATGGACACCACAGAAATAGAATGGATTATAAGAAAATACTACAAAAAACTATATGCCAACAAAATGGATAATCTAGAGGAAATGGATAAATTCTTAGACTCTTACAACCTCCCAAAGCTGAATCAAGAAGAAACAGATAATCTGAATAGACCAATCAGAAGCAAAGAGATTGAAACAGTAATCAAAAGCATCCCAAAGAATAAAACCCCAGGACCAGACGGCTTCCCTGGGGAATTCTTCAGACTTTCAGGAGGATTTAATACCTACCCTTCTCAAGCTATTCCAAAAAATTAAGGAAGATGGTACACTTCTTAACACATTCTATGATGCCAACATCACTTTGATACCAAAGCCTGACAAGGACAACACAAAAAAGGAAAACTACAGGCCAATATTGCTGATGAACATAGATGCAAAAATCCTCAACAAAACTTTGGCAACCCAAATTCAGCAATTCATCAAAAGGATCATACATCATCATCAAGTGGGATTCATACGAGGGACACAGGGATGGTTCAACATCCAGAAATCAATCGTGATACATTAACAAATTGAGGAATAAAAACCACATGATCATCTCAATAGATGCAGAGAAAGCATTTGACAAGATCCAAGAGCCATTTACGATAAAAACTCTTAACAAAATGGGGATAGAAGGAAATTACCTCAACATAATAAAGGCCATATATGACAAGCCCACAGCCAACATCATACTCAACGGGCAAAAACTAACACAATCCCCCTGAGAAACAGGAACAAGACAAGGATGCCCACTATCACCACTATTATTCAACATAGTACTGGAGGTTTTGGCCAGAGCAATTAGGCAAGAGAAAGGAATAAAAGGATCCAAATAGGGAGTGAAGAAGTGAAACTCTCACTGTTTGCAGATGACATGACCTTATATATAGAAAACCCCAAAAAATCCATCGGAAAACTAATAGAAATAATTAACAAATACAGTAAAATTTAAGGATACAAAATCAACTTACAAAAATCAGTTGCTTTTCTATAATAACGAACTTACAGAAAGAGAAGTCAAGAATACAATTCCATTTACCATCGCAACTAAAAGAATAAAGTACCTAGGAATAAATTTAACCAAGGAGGTGAAGCACTTATACAATGAAATCTATAAGACATTACTGAAAGAAATTGATAATGACATGAAGAGATGGAAATAGATTCCATGCACATGGATTGGAAGAATAAACATAGTTAAAACGCCCATACTATTCAAAGCAATCTACAGATTCAACAGAATCCCAATCAGAATCCCAATGACATTCTTCAGGGAAATAGAACAAAGAATCCTAAAATTTATATGGGGCAACCAAAGACCCCGAATGGCTAAGGCAATCCTGAGAAAAAAGAACAAAGCTGGAGGCATCACAATCCCTAACTTCAAAATGTACTACAAGACCATAGTGATCAAAATGGCATGGTACTGGTATAAAAACAGGCACACAGATCAATGGGATAGAACTGAAATTCAGAAACAAAACCACACATCTATAGACAGCTAATCTTTGACAAAGGTGCCAAGAACATACAATGGAGAAAGACAGTCTCTTCAATAAATGGTGTTAGGAAAACTGGACAGCCACATGCAAAAGAATGAATGTAGACCATTATCTCACGTGATACACAAAAATAAACTCAAAATGGATCAAAGACTTGAATATAAGTCCTGAAACCATACACCTCCTGGAAGAAAATATAGGTAGTACACTCTGACGTCGAACTTCAAAGGATCTTTTCGGATACCATGTCTTCTCAGACAAGGGAAACAAAAGAAAAATAAGTGGGAGTTCATCAGACTAAAGAGCTTCTGCAAGGCAAAAGAACCTAGGATAAAACAAAGAGACAACCCACCAATTGGGAGAAAATATTTGCAAATCATATATCTGACAATCTCCATAATATATAAGGAACTCACACAACAATAGAAACAGCCTGATCAAAACATGGGCAGAGGAGATGAACAGACATTTTTCCAAAGAAGATACACAGATGGCCAGTAGGCACATGGAAAGATGCTCAACATCACTCATCGTCAGGGAAATGCAAATCAAAACTACACTAAGATACCACCTTACGCCTGTTAAAATGGCTCTAATCACTAAGACTAAAAATAACAAATGTTGGAGAGGGTGTGGAGAGAAGGGAACCCTTACACACTGCTGGTGGGAGTGCAAACTGGTGCAGCCACTATGGAAAACAGTATGGAGATTCCTCAAAAAACTAAAAATAGAACTACCATATGACCCAGCTATCCCACTACTGGGTATCTACCCAAGCAACTTGAAATCAACAATCCAAGGTAACATACGCACCCCTGTGTTCATTGCAGCACTATTCACAATAGCCAACACTTGGAAACAATCCAAGTGGCCATTGACCGATGACTGGATAAAGAAGATGTGGTATACATATACAATAGACTACTACTCAGCCAGAAAGAAAAAACAAAATCATCCCATTTGCAACAACATGGAAGGACCTGGAGGGAATTATGCTAAGCAAAATAAGCCAAACTGAGAAAGACAAACACCATATGATTTCACTCATATGTGGAATACAAACAAACACATGGACAAAGAAAACAGTTCAGTGGTTACCAGGGGAAGGGGCAATGGGGTGTGGGGGGTGGGCACAGTGGCTGAAGGGGAGCACTTATGTGGTGACAGTCAAGAAATAATGTACAACCGAAATCTCACATTGATGTAAACTATTATGAACTCAATTAGAAAACAAGTAACTGCCATGCCAACATCATGTCTAACCAAATGACCAGTAATTCTTTAATATTATCTACTCATACGCAATCGATATTCAAATTCCTCAATTGTCTCCAGGCTGTCACGGGAGTAAGTGGTAGAAGATGGAATTTGAACCCAGGCAGTTGGACTCCAGTGGACTCTGAAATCCATAACTGATGGAAAGAGAGAATCTACCAAGAGCTCCGCAGGAATGGACAGAAAACGGCAAAATAAGCCGGGGAGAAGATGCAAGGACGCGGTAAGCAGAAAGGTGGTTAGGAAACTCAGCAGGGTGGCCTCCACCGGAAGGCGTTTCCAAGGTGTCTCCTTTTAGGCACCTGACAACCTCAAGGAGAGCAAATTTGGAGGCTGCAGGTGGAAGCAGGTGGGAGGGCACAGGAGGAGTGAGGAGACCCCCGGGAAGGCAGTGCTGAAGCCAACAGCATCAGGACTTGGCAGGTCCCCACGGTCTGACTCCCACTAGGCAGACTGCAGACGTGCCTGTCACTCGACGTGGACCGGCTGGGTGAAAGCTGACACTGACCCACAGGGCCTTGGTGACCATGCAGATCATAGATAGCACTGACCACAAGATAAGATTTAACTGTCCCTTTAGATAACTGTCTTACAACAAGGTCAGGTTAATCACTAGCTTTTGACCTAACAGACCTTCTTTGAATATGGTTTCGAATCTCCCTGCTCGTGGGTCTGATTTCAAGAGGCAGCTACTTCAGTGAAGTGAAACCGTTGTAAACAGGAAGTGCAGAGGAAATGCTAAGAGGAGAAACCAACTCAGAGGCCCGGGGTTCGCCGGTTCGGATCCCGGGTGGGGACATGGCACTGCTTGGCATGCCATGCTGTGGCAGGAGTCCCACATAGAAAGTAGAGGAAGATGGGCACGGATGTTAGCTCAGGGCCAGGCTTCCTCAGCAAAAAGAGGAGGACTGGCAGTAGTTAGCTCAGGGCTAATCTTCCTCAAAAAAAAAAAAAAAGAAACCAACTCATGTTGAAGCTTTGCAGCCAGGTCTTGGAATCCGAAGACGGCACTGTCCCCAACAGGCTGCTGTTCCATGATTAACCACAAGGTGACACTTTTTTGGAGTCAAGCCCCTGAATAGTGTTAAAAATAAACGGGCCAATGGTAACTTTTACAATCACAGGATATAGTCATGCGGCAGCTGTGAAAACACACCACTTAGCTCTCCTGTGATGGGGAACATAGTCGACTGACCAACAGCCCCAGCCGCTGCCCTTCTGGCTCCACCACAGCATTCACCTGCCAGCTGCTCCCAGCCAGTGGCCTAGCCCAGCCAAGCTATTCATTCAGACCTATTCCTGTGAGCTGTGGGGCTGCGCCAATGGGTGGCTTTGGCTCAAGGACTTGCCATCAGCCTGGTGGATGCTTTCTTGGGCTATTCTGCAGTCTCTGATTCTTCCTTCCCTCTCTCCCTCCCAGTGGTCAGAGCTCGGTTATTGCCGCATTCAGGGCCAGCCCTGTAAGACAGCAGAGAGGGAAAATCTTTCTAGGAGGCAATCTGTGGGCGGTACACCTGGCATCCACACTGAAAAGAAAAGCAGCCCGAAGTGAGAATGCATACAGATTCCTGAACCGTGGCCCATGCCTTGGGTGTTTGTTCTGGAACCTGGAAGGAAAAGGACTGAAAGTTTGGGAAGCAGGAGATCCGGGATAGAGGCACACAGATAAACACAGGGGCGCGGCACAAAGTGTTATTTTCGTCTCACACAGCGATGTCCCCCAGAAAGCACCCATCGTGGAAGAGGCACAGAACACCACGTAGACAAGGTGACTCGGCCAGTTGGCGTGACCGGGCCTTCTTCGTCGGCTGCCAGAATTGGCATAATGGGCTCACGAGTGGAGGAGAGCCACAGACGGCCCAGGAGCATGGACTCCCACTTAACCAAGCTGATGTAGTTAGTGCGTCTCTGAATGTCCAGCCTGTCCACAAGAGAGACCAACGGCGGGGCCCAGAGATGGCATTGTTCCCTTCAGGAGCCCAGCGGGCCACGGCCTGAGGGCAAGCCCACAAGTGGGCCAGTTATAGGTTTAGACTGCTCCTCCGCTCTGTGAAAATGGATCTGGGCGCTTGAAGGAGCTTTTCCTTTGCCAGCCAGCAACTGCCGCTGTGTCGGGAGAGGGAGACGGAGAGACGCGGCAGGAGGACAGGTGTCTGCTCCCAGACTGCAGGGCTGGCCGTCCTGGTCCTGGGCAGCTGCTTCCGGGTGGGTGCCTCCTTCAGGCAGTTCTGCAGGAGGCCTCTGGGAGGAACTCCTGTGCAGTTTTCCCAGCATCCTAGCGGGCGGGTTGCAGGCAAGTTCCAAAGGGCAGGTTTCTAGCAAGTTCCACCAAGAGAGCACCACAGTAACGGTTTTGCCATCAAATGAGCCCCAGCCATGCCGTCCCAACAAGGTCCGGGTGTCTGCCCAGGGGTGGGAATGGGGGGGAGCGCTCTTCATCTCAGCCCTGTTAGCGGCTTAGCAACTGCTCCTTCTGCCTGCTATTCCCGCGTTCTTTAAGGTTCTCCTTATCTCCTACGAGCCAATCCCTCATTACTCCAATCCCGTTACAGTTAATAATTCTGTACATTAAGCTCTCCCTGTTCAAATGACTGGGTGGCATCTGTGTCACTCCTCACAGTGACAGATACCACATCCAGGTAAGAGTTTGCCTTTACTGCTGGCAGGGACACAGATGCCAGGGCCTTCTGGGGAGCTTATACAAAGCCTGATCCATAGGCACAGGCATAGGTCTCCCGGCACCCGCTTGCTCCACTGTGACTGAGTGCCTGTGACGTACCCCACTGTGACCATGAAGGCCAGCATCCATGGCCTAAAAGGGTATCCCACTCCTGCGATCCGCAACGCCTCCTGCCCACTCCTCTCCTTTTTCTTCCTTGCCGGGTGTCAGACTCGCATCAGTCCGAAGGCTCTGGCTGCCTCCTCGGGCTCCCTGCCCTGCATCCTCCACAGGCACATTCCCCAGTGGGTTTCATGGACATTATTCCGTCTTGGCATCTGCTTCCCTGAGGACCTGAGCTAACACAAGCCACGAACCAAAAGGGCAGTGTGTGTGGGAGGGACAATCCACAGGGGTCACGTTAATCCACAAACTCCTTTAACATGAATAACTGTAGGATTGTTTTGTTTTCTTCTAGATGTCTTTTTCTTCTTATATGCATTTAGCACTGTGACCTTATCCTTAACAGCACTTAGAACATTTGGGAATTTTAAACTGCTGTGTGTGGTTTGATTAATGGTTCTCTCTCTCTCTCTCTTTTGTAAGCTCCTCAAGAGCAAGGTCCACGTGCATTTTTTCCACTACTGCATGCCCAACTCCTCCCATAACGCTGAACACATATTAGAGGCTCAAGATTATTAACTGAATGAATGATTAAGCCTGGTCAGGAATGTTCAGTCTCCAGCAAAATTTACTTAGTAGCAAAAGAACACAATTGACAGGACACCATTATGTTACATACAGAAATCCTGGGGCGAGCAGACTTAGAATTCTAGAACACAGATAATGATCAGCTGTCTGGTGACAGTCTCACAAGATCTAATACGGAGTTGTAGCTAAGTGTAGTGCTAGCAGGGTGGGCTCCAGGCTTTGAGCAGAAATAATCAAATGTTAGCACCATGGAGATTTAAGGGGTTGTCAGCTGTCATCAACATGAGGTATTTGAAAAGCAAGCCCTGCCTCTTCCCTGTTCCCCACCAACCTGTGTTAGGGCCACCCTGCCCTCCAGCGTGGCTTGTAATTCTTTGGAACTGTGATATTACCATCTCCAGAAGGCCACTGGTAAAATGGTGTCCAGGAGGAAAAGATTTCCGATCTTTCCATGTTAATAGCACGGACTCAAAATTTCAGACCCCGCTTCCTCTCGGGACGACTCTGCACTTGTGCAACCCCGAGAGTAAGCGCCCCCTTAAATGCTGCACCCCAGGCATCTCTGGGGGGTCCCTGGTCCCCGCCCACTTGGGAGCCTATCAAGCACAGGTTCAGGGGCCCCACCCCAGAGCCGAGTAAATCATACACTTTGACCTGAGAGTTACTGATAAAGAAAGGGAAATCCATCTACTTCATTTCAAGAGGGAGTAAGTCAACCGAGTTAACTGATTAGGACAAAAAACAAACATATGTAATTTGTAAATGGCATTTCAGAAATCAGGATAACTGCCAAAAAGGATGAGCGGAAGGCAGAATACTGAACCTTAACATACTTGCATAAAATTTAATTAAAAAAATTTTTTTTGCATAGGAAAGGAGAAACATGGAGAAAAAGGAATACCTTGGATAGGAAATCAAGACACAAATTAAGCACTGCAAAGAAATACTACATAGAACTTTTTCTTTTGAATTAAGAAGGTTTATACAAATTTGACTTTGTGAACAAAACAAACCACACATTGATAATTACCATAAAGCTTTATTGATTCGAAAGTATTTGCCACCAAAAATGAGCGACAGCATAACTCTAGTAAGAATCATAATGATGCCATAACTTGGATTTATTGCTTACCCTTACAATTAAATATTAAAACCTTTTGGGAGATCATGAGACCTCTATGATTAATTTGCAATTATTTCACTTTTCAAATACCTTTCTTAGAAATAAAAAGTATAATAAGAGTGTATTAATTTCCATTCCTAAAATTTTTTTTAAATGATTTAATTTCTCTAATTTCTTATTATTGTGATTAGAGCCTGAGTATGGTTTTTTTGTTTTTGGGGTTTTTTTAAAGATTTTATTTTTCCTTTTTCTCCCAAAGCCCCCCGGTACATAGTTGTGTATTTTTAGTTGTGGGTCCTTCTAGTTGTGGCATGTGGGATGCCGTCTCAGCATGGCTTGATGAGCGGTGCCATGTCAGCGCCCAGGATTCGAACCGGGGAAAAAGCCTGGGCCGCCGAAGCAGAGAGCTCAAACTTAACCACTCGGCCACGGGGCCGGCCCCTAAAATTGTTTTTTAATCACAGGCTAAAGGGCATTTGTTGGGACTTACAAATGCATTTCTTTCAGGAATAGTTTTTGCATAGACATAACTGTTAACAGTAAAAAAAGCAGAAAGTGATTTTTCCATACAAATTATCAGCTCCTGTAAAGTCCAGAAGTGCATTCTCAAAATGTTAAGGCATTTGGACACAAAGGACACCTCCTTGTTTCCTTGGCTTAGAGCTTGGCTTTCTGCTTAAAAGACTCCTTCATCTTTTTGATGACAGAAAGGTCCCCTGGTCCTTCAGGCCAGTTGTCATGATCTGTTAAGTAAGTGGAAAACCTCATGTCACTTGCAAATCTATTAACCTCATTAGTCCTCTCAGTTTCCACCAAACCCTCTTGTTATTTTCCCTGGTTCACCCCTTTTCGCAGTATGAAGAAAAGAAATCATTAGGACAAATGGCAAAGGTTTTCAGAAAGTCCTGGATTTGAGTCCCAGCTCCGCCACTTACTAGCTTTTCCAAATTTGGACAAGTTCCTCTTCCTGAGCCTTACTTTTCTCATCTATTAAAAGGGATAACACCCTTGGTCTTTTAAAGTTGTGAGAGTTAAATGTGACACCCTATGTACACCACTTCAAATAATGCAGACATTCAATAAATACTACTTCCTTAATAATAATAATTTTTAAAAATATGCTTACTTTGTACCAGGCATTTATAGTTCCTTCCCCAGCATCCAGGCTCCAATTTCCCCTTTCCAATAGACTCAGTTTCCACTTAGGAATCCATGAGGTTTGGGGGAAGTGAGCCCACTCAGATCACTGACTGATCAAAGTCAGTCAGTGCACTCCATTCCTGGACCCCCACCCCCGAACCCCGCTGTGGGTACTGGTTGAGGATGAGCATTTGTATAAGCTAGTCCGAAGCAAAGTGGATCTCAGAATTTTCTTAGGAATGCTAGAACAAAGTCATTCCCCTCCCCTCTCTGTCCAGCTGGATGTGAACCAAGGGGCACATGGCAGAAGGCGTGGAAGGCGGCCGTCCTGAAACCAGGAGAGTCAGCCTAAGGTAAAGCCGACATCACAGAAGCAAAAACGGAGGGGAAAAAAAAAAGAAACTGTGCCTGCTGAGATCACTGAGCTGCTGAGGCCAGTCTTACCTGCATTTCAGGTACTCAAGGCAACAAACCCCTTTATGGCTTAAGGCAGGTCAAGTTGCAGCTAAAAGCACTGTATCTCACACAGGGCTTTAAATGTGCATTATCTAATTTAACCTTCCCAACAGCCTACAAAATAAATACTATAAGTGACCCCACATTATAGAAAAGAAGATAGAGGCTTACGGAAATCAATTTTCCCAAAATCATACAACTTATAAGGAGATGGTCAAGTTTCTATCCAGACACTCTCACTTCAGGGCTGGCAGTCTTGAAGAAGATACTATGCAGTGGTCCTCCCTGATCTGTGGTTTCGCTTTCCACGGTTTCAGTTACCCACAGTCAACTGTGGTCTGAAAATACTAAATGGAAAATTCCAGAAATAAACAATTCATAAGTTTTAAATTGCACCCCATTGTGATTAGCACGATGAAATCTCGAGCTGTCCTGCCTGGAACGTGAGTCATCCCTTTGTCCAGTGGATCCACGCTGTAGTCACGACCCGATAGTCATTTAGTAGCCATCTCCATGATCAGATCGACTGTCGCGGTACCCAGTGCTTGTGTTCAAGTCACCCTATCTTACTTAATAATGGCCCAAAAGCGCGAGAGTAGTGATGCTGGCCATTCAGATATGCCAAAGAGAAGTTACTATTGTTAATCTCTTCCTGTGCCTAATCTATAAATTCAACTTTCTCATAGGCATGTTGTGTAGGGAAAAACACGGGGTATATAGGGTTCGGGACCATCAGCAGGCATGCACCGGGGGTCTTGGAATGGACCCACCACAGATAAGGGGGGACTACTGTGCTGAAAGGATGAATATTCCCACTCATAATCTGGGGGGAGTATATTCTTGAAAGACAGAGGTGGCTGCTTTCCTCAAAAAATGAAAAAACATTTTTATATTTATAAAGTGTGAGAATTACCAGAGAAAAGCATTTCACTGGAGGCCTGGAGAAACAGGCACCAGGAATTTCTCTTCCTTTGTAAAGGAAAAACAATGCAACTCACCTTAACAAATACTGACTCAACTCTACCGCGGAGGGAAATGGAAAGATTCTCTCCTGCCCTCCATACTTTAAAGACTATCAGAAAACAAAACTGCATAACCATGTAGCCATTCCTGTCTTTCCAACCCACATCCTTAAAACCACAGGATCTGATGCGCATCACTACATTGATGTTATTAGTAAAGAAATATGTATGGGAGGGGAAAATAATAAGTAATATTAAAGTTCAATACTGATTTTTCATTAATGCAAAGAAGGTCTTAGGCCTCAATTAGACTGCTAGCATGTGACAGAGTAGACTGAACCTTGGTCCCTGACATGAAATTGAAATATACATGCATTACAGTGGTTACCACATTTTAATGTGATAGTAGCCACTTAATCAACTATCTTTAGCAATAGTTCAAATACATTTGAATTCTATGTCCTTTTCTACATTTTGGGAGTGATTAGCTTGGATGTGCCTTTTAAACTCCATGGATTTGTTTTATCAATCGTAAAATTAGGATCCTGGACTCATTTTTTAGGCCCCTTCCAACCCTAAAGTTCTATGATCTAGCCATGAGATACACACACACACGCACATCATGAGACAAACAGACACAGACACAGACTTTTGTGTAGAATATCTACATTTGGTTGAGCCTTAAAAAACCATTGTTTTTGTGCATCAAAAATAAATGAGTAAAGCAAATCATATGATTTCCCTCAATATATATCCCAAAGATAGTCAAAAATAGCACCATACCATCCCTGTCCACTTAACAGGTCTGACACCTCTGCTCAGATATACAAGCCAATTACTGGAGGAACAAAGAGGAATTAATTCTAAAAGATTACGGCAGCCTCTTTTCTATCTCCTCCTTGTACATACATGCTCATAGTGCAAATATTTTTCAAGGTTCCCATTCCACCAACCTATGCACACACAAAAATTTTCAATATATAAGCTCACTTCTATAATAAAAATATTTAGGTATTTTCTGTGACTAGGAACACTTCCTTTAAAAATCATATCGTGAATACAAACATTATGCACATTTTGATATGGTACAAGAGAAAACCTTCATCTCTTCAGTAACTACTCAAGAAATTTTGAGAACATGAAGAGGAAGCAGCATAAAGTGAGTGCCTACTCATTTCTGGCCTGCTCACCTGGTATCTCTTCCACGTGAGTGTACAGAGACTGGCCCCCATCCACGGCCACTAGCTGTCCGGTGATAAAGGAAGCTGCAGGAGACAGCAAGAAGCACACCAATGGGGAGACCTGGAAACAGAAGCACACACACATACAGAAAAGCAGACACTCCCCATCTGGGGTGCTTCCCATTCCCCAGTCAACGCATCTCAGAAGCGGCACGTGACTTCCACAGTGTGTGCGCAGCAATGTGACAGGACAGAGACACCTGCCTTTTTTGCTGTGAGCATCACTAATAGCAGGTCAGTGACCAGGGTGGCAAGATTTGAAGGAGCCTTAGACAGTGTCAAATAAGCTACACAATGTGAAGAAGCCAGCAGTGAAGAGCGTGCTTAATCTTTGCTCTTTCCTATTTCAAACAAGTTGGTTCCTTCCACACCTGGCACTGCCCACCGCAACCCCGCTTTTAACCACCACCGCATGCCTTTTGTATTTTTGCCCCTGAAATAGTCAATGTGTCCGCAGAGCAATCAACTGGCACTCTACTTTGTTCGGTCCATGGTCCTGCGGGCTGACAGCCTAGCAACTCAGACCAGGGGAGTTTCTACAAGAGGGACTTCAGAGTCCCTCCGCATCCCCTAAAAGTTCAGATTGTTAATGATGAGGTCAGCAACACCTACTCCCAAAACCAAAGAGAAAGAGGAATTATGTCACTGGATGGAAGGGACTCTCCCATGAGGCTGTTGGCACAGGTGGAGTTTCTCAAAGGGTCAGCCCACACGCCTGCACTAGAACCCCGCGGATCCTTACTGAAGCTCCAGACTCCTAGTCCTGCTTGAGATCTTCGGAATCGTAAGCTCTGGGGCTGAGCCGCCAGAGGCTGCAATTTTCTCAAGCTCCCACGCAGGGCCGGGCTCCGGTGAGGCACCGAGGGTGCACCATTTAAGGAGGGGCTCACTCCCAGGGCAGACCCAGCCCTGCACAGCCCTGAGAGGGACGGCTGCTGAAATGTTGCACGCCAGGCCTGGCTGCCTCACCCTAGGCCTGGTCTTGTACCTGGCACTGTAGCCATGTCTGGTTACAATCTCTCTGAGACTCTGAGACCCTGGAAGGCAGGCATAGCTTCTCTCCATCCTGTGTCCCCAGGATTTAGTACAGAATTGCAGTAAAACAGTGGCCACTAGCCATATGGCACTACCAAAACATGGTCCATGTGACTAGTCCAAATCAAGTTGTGCTGTAAATCTAAAACACATCCTAGATTTTGAAGACTTGTTATAGAAAGAAGAATGCAAAATATCTCATTAATAATTTTTATATTGATTATGTGTTGAACGATAATGTTTGGGACATATTGGGTTCAATAAAATATATTATTAAAGCTAATTTCACCTCTTCTTAGTTTTCTTAATGTGACTACCAGAAAGTTTAAAATCACATATGTGACTACTATTATATTTCTGTTGGACAGAGCTGGTACAGAATTAATAATTTAAAAGTTCCCACATTCCTGGGCAAGGGCAGATGGCTCTGAGCCATGGTAGCAAGTATACTCTGCCCTGCTTCGTCAATGATAACTCACCCTGCGGACATGTTTTGTTAGCCAACCAATCAGTGCAAGCTCCTCAACTCTGAAAGTCAGCCCGTCGGGAAGACTCGCTCCAGTAAGTTCCTTTCTGAGTGCCAAACAACAACCCTCTCACCCAAGGAGCGGTGACCTCCAGGAGTCTGCAAATCCCTCAAACCACACTTCCCCCAGAAAAAGAAAAAGATGAGTCATCTGCTCTGCTCAAAGAGACTGTGCCTGACCAGCACAGCACTGCCTTCCTGAAAGACGCAATACATGTGGCTTTGTGCTGAACTTGGTTGCAAATATTGAGCGGTGGCCCCATCCTTTGACAGTGTTTAGTGTAAAATAAGCACTTAGTAAATGTTTACAGAATGAAGGAATCTTTATGCATCTCTTCCCCCCAAATAAGGGGATATTGCATCACTGAGCTCCTAATACAGTGTTTTGCCCACAGATGAGGCATCATTAAATAAGACCGAATTGAACTGAAACTATTTGCTAGGTAAAAGATATATAAATATTGAAGATGCCTGGTTTACTTGTGGAGCCCAACATGGAGCTGAAATAAACTAATAAAATTTTTATAATTACCAAATTAACTAGGCACTATTGTGACATCTTCAGATAGATTCTTAACTTTCATTGTAATGGAATCCATTTGACGATGGACTTGAAGTTACTAGTCATTCACAAGAGTTTTATCAATGAATAAACACCATCAGAGACTAGCAACTGGTACCCACTTTATCTATGTGGATAATGCCTCTGTTAGCTCAGTTATCTCCTTACTTTCAGCTTTGTTTATTAAAGATCACGGGGGGTTAAATAAGTAGGCTTGGGTTTGAACGCCAGTACCATGAGCCAAGTATGGCCTTAGGCAAATTACCTCATTGGCCCTTAGTTTCTTAATTTGTAAAATGAGTGTACAGTATCTCACAAGCCATTTGAAGGGCCTTCCCTTCCCAATAGCCCTGAGGGACATGATGAGAGCTCTAGGCAACTCCTTTTAATTCTGACCCTCCTGATTCTACCCCAGGGACTGTCACTCAAAATAAGGCAACTCCTTGATACCCACTGAGGCCAATGGCCTGGTGTGAAAGTTCTGCCCCAAAAGGGACATTAGTGATTAGCCGGGGCAATCAGAGTATCTTGGAAACCTGACCAAGCGAAGCTAGGATACAATCAGGCAGAGGCCAAAACTCTCCCCTCATTTCACAACAGCCAGCATCATCTCTCCTCCCCTTCACAACTAAAGTTTTCAAAGGTATTACCTACATTAGTCAAAGCACAGTCAGCATCACCCAGGGCACACCTAAGACCTTCGCAGGAGATTTGTAAGGTCAAAACTATATTCAAAGTAACACTAAGTCCTTATTTGTCTTTTTCAGGGTGTTGACATTTGTACTAATGGTGCCAAAGCCAAGGTGGGAAAGAGTGCTGAGCCTCAGCACCAATCACGGCAGGCGGGTGGAGCTGAGCTGGTGGTCATGCACCAGGAGTCAGTGTGCTCTTCACCGGCAAGCACTGGCGGTGGGGAAAGCCTGTTTCACTTCAGCATGTCCTTGTTCAAGCGGTAAAAATCGTGAATTGTATTAATCTCGACCATTGAGTACACGTCTTTCTAATATCCTGTGTGATGAAATGGGAGTTAAACACAGAGCTCTTCCGCTGCATAGAGCAGTCTAACGGTTGTCAGAGGAGGAGAATGTGCGCTTGAGCTGTGCACTGAACTAGTCACTTTTCCATGAAACACCATTTTTCACTTGAAAGAATGACTAACAAACTATGGTTATTCACACTTAAGTATTTGGCAAACATTTTTCCAAAAATGAACAAAGCAAGACTGTCACTTCAAAGGAAAACAGCTGACAGGATTTGTTGTCAATGATAAGATCTGAGCTTTCAAGTGAAAATTAGAATTCTGGAAAACTTGCGCTTGTCACCTTGAGCTTTACTGTTTCCTCATAGTTAAGGATTTTTTCTGAAGAGATAGGTGGTGATACTCACAAATGTGATCTGATATTGTGCCATGGATTGTGTGTCAACAGTGTCAATGTTTAGAAGATCCGAGTGTAACAGAGTATAGAAAGTTCACTGACGTGGTTTCAGATTCCGCATTGCAACTAGTCTTTAAGAAAAAGCCACTTGTCGAATATCAAAGACGACTATCCAGAATTATCTGAAAAAGCTGTTAAAATGCTCCTCCCTTTTCCAACTAAACATCTGCACAAAGCCAGATTTGCTTCATACACTTGAACCAAAATGACATATTAAAACAGACTGAACGCAGAGCACATATGAGGCCACCTATATTCTACTCGGCCATATGTTAGAGATCTGTAAAAATGTAAAAGAAATTTTTCTCTTCTGTTTTTTAAAATGTTGCTATTTTTCATTAAAAATATTCTTCATATTCACATGTATTGCCTTTATTACTATTATTTTAAATAAATTGATAAATATTTCTTAAATTTCTCAATTTCAATTTCTAATGCATACAGACAATATAGTTCACATAAACAAAAGGAATGTTCTGTCCAAAATAAAAATGTAATCATATCTTTCCTTTGATTAAAATGTTTTAAAACCTCTCTTAGTTTTCAGAATATAAATCCAAACATCTTGTTTAAAATAGCTCGTCAAATGTTTGATTTAACAGTATCTTCTAAAATTTAATATGCATATTTATTTAGTTCAGGGATTTTACTTCTAGAAAGGTACCTCCTCACACAAGAGGGCATGATCATGTTCAAGGATGTTCCCAGCAGAATGACTGCAATATCAAAAACATAAAGAGAATCTAAATGTGCAACAATACAGTCTAATTAAATATATTATGGCATATCCACAGCAAGTCGCAGGAAAGAACACGCAGTAGAATCCTATTTTTGGAAAAAGTCAATAAATATAGATATTTTTGTGTATGCATAATACATTTCTGGAGATATACATCAAACTGATCATGAAAGCTAGTCCAAGAATTAGACCACATGTTCTGCTAAGAATTTTATGGTTTTGCTTTTATACTTAGCACCTTAATATATCTCAAAAATTATTCTGTAAGTGAAACTAGATACGGGGTCTAATATGTTTCTAAATGAACAGCCAATGGCTGCAAGACTTTTGCTGAATGTCTATCCTTTCCTCACAGATTTGAAATGCCACTTTCATCCTATAAACTCCCCATAAACACACGGTACTGATACGAGAGTCTATTCTGTCCCACTGATTTTAATTTATTCCAGCACCAGCACAAGATATTGTAAATAAGTATAGCTTTATAGTATGTTTCGCTATAACGAAGGCCAAATCCCCGCCATTATTCTTTTTCAGAACATTTTTCTAGATAAACTTTATTTATTTATTCATTTTGGTGGGGAAGATTGGTCCTGAGCTAACATCTGTTGCCAATCTTTGTCTTTTTGCTTGAGGAAGATTGTTGCTGAGCTAACATCTGTGCCAATCTTTATTTTATGTGGGACGCTGCCACAACGTGGCTTGACAAGTGGTGCTAGGCCTGCACCTGGGATTGGAGTCTGCAAACCCCGGGCCACCTAAGCGGAGTGTTCAAACTTAACCACTACACCACCAGGCTGGCCCCTAGACAAACTTTAGAATCAGTGTGTTAAATTCCAAAAATATATTAAATTTATACATTAATTTAGAGAAACTAGATTTTGATAAAATTGATTCTCTCCATTGAGGGATACAACTCGTCTCTTTTCTGGTCTTTTTTTCTGTTCTTCAGTAATAATTTTTTTTTCGTTTATAGCTAAGTTTACTCCAGATATTTTAGTTTTCACAATTATTGTGGAAAAGATCTCTCTTTTTTTCATTACCTTTTAAGACAAATATTGCTGGCATTTAAGACAGCTATTGATTTTTACATACTTAAATCCGGCTCCCTTACAGAAATCACATATGGGACTTCACAGGGGCATAACTGTCTGACTTGCTCTGGGTCCTGTGTACCGACAAATGCCACGTGATAAAACAATATAGTTAAAAAGTGCCATGAAATAATAAAAACATGCAGTGCTTAATTCACACCGCATTCGCTCTTGAATAAAGACTGCTGTCAATATTCAAACCACAGCCAGGATATTGCCAAGAGCCAGAAGGTGCAGGGGAAATGGTTTGGTGGCAGTGGGGGCAATCATCTCTCCCAGGCAACCAGACAACGTAAAAAGGACACCAAAATGTTACAAATGTCCGAAGCATAAAACAAAGTAATTCTAATCATGTTAGAAATACACATTACCTCCTCAGGAACTCCAATTCTTTTAGCTGGGACTTTCTGAAAATGTCCTCCAAATTGATCGTGTGCCAAATCTCTGTAATTGTCAAAAGCAGTCTGGGAATAAATGACTCCCTATATTTAAAAATAAAACAGGAACGAAACAAAGTACATAAAATTACATTTTAATTATAAAGACGCCAAGGCAGTCTGTTGACCAATACCAAAAATTAAGTGGTGTAAGTTTAATAAGAAAGTTAAAATTTCTAATACTAATTTTTCTCAATATTGTCAAAGAAGTGCAGTCAACCACTACCACAAATGGATTCTCTGAATGCTCGTCTTCTGACCTCCCCTCCCCTGATAACTGGCCAAGCCCTGGAATTTTTCATAAAAGACGTGGTTTCCGAAAGCACAATTCTATGAGCAGATCAGAGAGGCCTTCACTGGGAAGAACGGGGCGGGGGAGTGGATTCTGTCTCCCACCAGCTTCTCGCTTTACGACGGAAGCCTGGGCTGTGGTTACGTGATACTTAGCAAAGGTAATATTTTCATGGCTTTTCACCTAGAGTGAAATCACAAATGACACATTTGAATCCAATATAAATAAACTAAAATTTTAATTATTTAAGAATTCTTTTATTCAGCTTTCATTAGCTTTGAAGGGTTTATAAAGCCATGGAAGCTACCCAGAAAACTGTATAACACAGGATAAAGCTATTTGTTATTGGCTGATAACTACAACAGAGGTTATGGGGAGCAGAGGAGGAAACAGGAGGAGTGAAAGTAATATGAGCAAAGTTGGCGGGCGGTGCTAATTACTCCAAATGAGACTGGGGCGATACACTGGTTTCCAATTAAACAATTCGTAACCTTATATTTAAAGAGGATGGAATCTTCTAGAAGTATTAAGGTTTAGCTATTAAACCTAAAAATGTCTCTGGAGGACAAACACGACTTTAGTATTGTGCAATAACACTAACAACCCTTTCAAGTTTTCAATAAACGCACTTTTGGAGGTTATTCCAAGGTATCAACATTAAGAATGGGACAATATTTAATTTGTCCTATAAATATCTGAGCTTAATATGGGTAAGGTAGTGTCAGCTGTGAAGGAATCAAGGGATATGAAGTATCTGGCAAGGAGCCTGCAATTTGTTAGAGATGAGATTTCTCTACTAACGTCAAGAAGTCAGTTTGCACTTAGTTCCCATTGAGTAGCATGGATAACATCCATAGATATCACACAGATAAGTCTATAGATAATATCCACAGATATTAGAGAGTTTCCAATGGAGGGGTGATCACTATCTCAGCAATGACCAGGAAGAGAGGGGATGACAGAGAAGGGGATTTGAGCCGAGTTTTGTTGGATGAGTGAGATGTTGCATTTAATGTCTCTCTTGGAGTATACGGCCAATATGTAATACGCAAGGAAGCTTAAGCTCTATCTTTAGTGCACAAAAAATGACAGATTTTTAAGTTGAACATATTGTGAATTTTTCCCCCTATCATTTACATTATGTTTCAGTGAAATTTTCTCTTGACTTCCAGTTGATCTTTAACTGGGAGCTCCTTCCTAGAACTTTGACTTTTAAGTTTCTCTCTCTCTTAATAAAGCATTGATGATATACCAAGAAATAACACAAAATCTGTAAAAATTCATTCTCTAGAGTCATGGTTCTCAACCTTCACTGTGCATTTGAATTTCCTAGGAGGCTTTTAAAAATACCAACACCCAGATTCCATAGTTTGGAGTCAAACTTATATATCACAATTTTTTAAACATTTCACAGATAATTCCAATATATAGCCAGGACTGAGAATCACTGCCTTAATTTACCCTTCTTGACAATTTGTAAATCAAAGAATACTTCTTTCTGATTTTACATATTTTTAAAAGCAAATCTTTTCCAGTATACATGCATATTAACAAATTAACAACACGAATGGAGTCGGAAGAGCACAGTCTGTCAACAGCTTTCATCTATCTAGAACATTTACCTACAGGAGCAACACAGTTAATCCTCACTCCGCTGCTGGCCCACTCCAGAGCTAAGGTTTTGGTGAGGTTGTAAACACCTTCTCTGGCAGCTCCGCTATGCCTTTCGAAGACAAAACAGAAACATCACAATAGCTTCTGTTGAGTATTTCTCTCATTAACGAAACTGAAAAGTGTGTCAATGACCTGTCAGAGCCCACGAGAGCATTCTTATGATGAGTCTGTATCTTTTTGAGTCTCTGTCTGAATAATGAGAAAGAACTGAGTCCTTCGATCCTAAAGCCAGGCCACAGCTGCCTAATAGTCGAACAAATGTCACCGTGTGTAGGCCCATGTAAGATCCCCCAAATCACCATGAGCAGAAGAGGAATGTATGAAGAACTTTCTGTTACGGAGGAAAACAAACAAATTGGTAATTTTGAAGCTTACAAGTGTGGTTATTTTTTAAATCAATTTTAGATAATAAGAGATTTGAAATTCATATATCAGGCTGGAAGTAGTATCCATAGACTTTCTAAACATACCAAAATTTAAATAAATTGTCATATATTTCCACATAGGAGTTCAAAACACTTAGGACTGCATCGACATGGGGTCTTGTGAACAAGGTACAGACATGGGGCTGCCCCATGGCCGAGCGGTTGAGTTCGCGCGCTCCGCTGCAGGCGGCCCAGTGTTTCATTGGTTCGAATCCTGGGCGCGGACATGGCACTGCTCATCAGACCACGCTGAGACAGCGTCCCACATGCCACAACTAGAAGGACCCACAACGAAGAATATACAACTATGTACCGGGGGGCTTTGGGGAGAAGAAATTTTTTTAAAATTTTGAAAAAAAAAGGTACTGTTATACTATGGCTTAGAATTTCTAATTACAAGGTCCTCAGAACTAAGCGTGTGAGATCTGGGGCTGTATCCACTTCTCACCAGAGAGCACCTGCAGAGCCCAACCTTCCTGAAGAAAACCCACCTCGGTCCCAGTGTTGGCTACGCAGCCCTGGTGGGACTCCAGGCAGAAGCTAACTGCTCCATCTGCGAGAATGACCTGAGTGACTCCCATCACGATCATATGTGGCCACAACTTCTGTTGCTACCGCATCCAACAGTCCTGCGTGGATCAGCAGGACAGGTTCCCTTGCCTTGTCTGTGGCCACAAATGCTAAGAGGAGCCCTTCTGGAGAAACACTCAGCTGAGAGGGATGACTGAAATGGCCAAGCTCCTCCACACCAGCGGGAGCAAGAGGCAGGGCAGGAACAGACGTGCTTGTGTGAGAAGCACAATCAAGTCTTGACCCTTTTCCCTGACGAGGACGCAGAGGACTTGTGTCCCCTTGCACTCAGCCCTGGGACCACCAGGACACCACATGATGTCCTGTCTCTCATCACAGGAAGACTCAGCAGTTACATGGAGCTCCTGAAGAAGCAAGGGGCAGACATTCAGGAACTAGGAGCTGCCCAAGAGAGAAGGCCGCTAGGACTGAGAGTGCGAAGTGGAAAACCAGAGAGAGAAATCATTCTCTGAATTTGAGCACCTGAACCAGTTTGGAGAACATGAGCAAGAGACAGTTGAAGATTAGCAGACTGTCACCCCAAAATACGACTACAGGAGTTCAGGACATGCCACCCCAAAATACGCTGCTTTGGCATGTTGATTATTTTGAGCTGTAGGCACCTGAAAATAGCAAATGCAGGCAGAGGCTTTCTCTGAACCCTCCTTATCTGCCTAAAGACAGATGCTCCAAAGGAACTCAACGGTCATCAGGCCCCTCCCCGGGAGTCTCATTAACAAAGGAAGATGGACTCTGGTCACAGGAGAGGAGTCTAGAAGCCATAGCACACCCAGACGAACTGTGAGAAACTCTCACATCTCCCGTCTATCGTTCCAAGAGCCCATTCATCTTTCCGAAAAATCATCTACTCTCCCCTAAAACGACTCCATCTTCCTCCCTTTCCCTAGTAAGATGGTATCTAAGTCTGAATTCTAAGCCACCTTGGGAGTGACTCATGTTTCCCTGGTTATCTCCCATGTACACATGACGTATACATGTGAACAAACTTCTGAAAAGACTTTTCTCTTGTTAATCTGTCTTGTATTACAGGGTCTTAGCCAAGAACTCAGAAGGGTAGGGGGAAAATTATTTTTCCTCTCCTATACAGTTCTCTCAGGAATAGCTGATGAAGGGGACATTCAACAGAAACTCAGTGCAAACGTAACAGCATTTTCAGACTACATTTCCACACTCAAAGATCTACTAAACGAGGTAGCAGAGAAGAGTGTGATGCCAGAAGTGAAACTGCTGATGGATATCAAGAGTAGCAGCGACCTGTGAAAGCCTAGAAGCCCCAGCTCTCTACTCGTTCCAGTTAGGACAGGAAGACGTGGTCATCCTCTGCAGCATTTGGCTCTGCAGAAAACCATGCAGAAACTGAAAGAGGTACTCTGGATCTCCAAACTGCACATCTTAATCTGCTTGTCGCAGAGGACAGAAACATCTGACATTTGTGAAGAAAAAGCAAAGAGTTCATCGGAATCCATAGGGATTTGGGGCTTATCCAGGAGTCCTGGGTTCTGAAGGATTCGACTGCAGCCGGCATTACTGCGAGGTCCAGGAGGATGATGAGCCTGAGTGGACCATGGGGGTCTGTAAAGACTCCCTTTCCAGGAAGAGAAAGTGCCCCCATTCAAGACAGAACAGATGGTGGACGATTCCGAATGGGGACTTTGTCACACGAGGCGCTGTTCGTCACTCTTCCAAGAAAAGCCCAGAGGGACTGGCATTTATCTGGACTAGGAATTGGGTGAGATTTCATTTTACCATTTGAATGACAGGTCTCACATCCAATCTTTCGCTGATAAATTTTCTGAAGTCCTATGACCTTTTTCTTATCGGATGTGATTTAAAACCTCTTACAATCTGTGCAATCACAGATTGTGAGTGATAAGCTGCCTTGAAGGCTGTTCCATCGCTCCACTTTCCTCCTGTGGCTGGTGAACAGGAGGCAGAATGATGTAGAACTCTCAGTGAATCTAGCACTAACAAATCCTTTAAACATTTCTATGAGTTAAGCACATAAACAAAATCATACATTATATGCTCTTTTTCATCTGGCTTCTTTCACTCAGAATAATTTCTTTCGAGATTTATCCATTTTGGTACATGAGTCAATAATTCATCCCTTTTTATTTCTGAGTAGTAGTCCATCATATAAACATACCACAATCTACTTATTCATTCACCCACTGATGGGCATTTGGGCCACAAACTGTCTCTCCATGGGAGGTACGAGTTGCTTTTTGGCTCATCTCTTGCCCTTGTACTTATTGACAACGATCTAAAAGATGAGCAGGTCAGTCTAAACTCCTCTGCACAGATAGTAATGGGAAACAGACTAGTCTTAGACAGCACTGAAAAGAAAACGATCAGAACTCCCAGAGAAAACTGTATAAAGACAGCAATATAGTTCAAACCCCCCCCGCATCGACACTCAGATAACCTTTCAACAAATGAAAAGATGCTCTACTGAGAATATCATTTCCTGCCCATCAGAGTTGTTCAGAAGCTGACAAGATACATTTTGGGTGAGGCTGTGGGGAACAGGCATTCTCATACATCGCTCGTGGGTATGCAAAATGGGAAGAAATTCGGAAATACCTAACGGTATGCATTTACCCTTCAACCAGCAATCCAACTTCCAGGACGTACCCTGAAGATAGACCTCCACAAAGATAACAAATACATAAAATGTTATTCATTGCAGAATTATTTGTAATAGCAAAACATAGAAACAACATAAATTTCTATTAAATTTGAGACAATGCGAGCATTTGAACAATGAATTTGAAAAGAAATCCATGATTCCATAGTGGTATACCAAAAAGATTAATAACGATAACGATAATAATAATAAATAGAGAGAGAACGGATGGTTATGGCGGAAAAGTCTTTTTATGGAAGATCAACTAATAAATATAGAAGCAATTATAAAATCAAAAAAATCAACATTTTCACATCCTTAATGTAAAAAGTATTTCAAGTCAGAGTCAACAATGGCTGCTAAAATTCTGATGGCAAAAAGAATATTAACACAGTGCCAAAATATCATCCTACAGATTACTTACTAATTATAAAGGAATTAAGATCACTATCTTAACTTAGTTCCCAGGTTATTTCTGGGGTAAAAGCGTATAGAGGACTTGACTTTGTACCTTATACAGTTTTACATATATATATAAAACATATATTTATATGTTATATAAATATATTTATATTTGTAAATCGATATATAGTTTTTATAACACTAAGATAGATCCATTTCAGAAAAATAGAGATTCTATGTTGGAAAAACTTCTTTAAAATTTTAATTTAAAAAATGGAAGGAATCAGAACTATAAGATACTTAAAAAATCAGCAAAACTAATTTTTTAAAAACCAGACCTTTTAACAGCTAAACTTGTGGTTTTCAAGTAGCTTCCTGGCACCTTGTTGTTGTTCAACTGTTCTATTTGAATGGCCTTTTAGACTATTATGCAAGAAGCTGCTGAGACAGAAGGCCAAAGGAGTTCACTGACGTCCTTTCTTTAAAAAAAAAAAAATCAGTTTCCAATGTAAAAATTTATCAAAATCAGAATAAGAGCCAAATATATGTCAAATTCCGATGTGGAGTAACAATTGAGCAGTCCTATCGAAAACTGAATATTCACAGTATTCAAACCTAAATTAACATAGATTAATTTCATTTCCACATTTTATTTAAAAAAGATGTCCCCAGATACAATGGATAGTTGAGTAACATTTGGATTAGGGTTGCCAGATAAAATACAGGACTTCAGTTAAATTCAGATAAACAATGAATAATTTTTTGCATAACTATGCCCCATGCAATATTTGGGACATACTTACAAAAAAGAATTATTTAACTGAGCATCGTGTTTATTTTTCTTTTCTTGGTAAATCTGGCAATGCTACCATGAATGGGAATTTTTTAGAAGTACCTTTTTAAAGTTCAAATAAAGGGAAATGCTAAGTATTGAGATTACAACTCATTAAAGGATTAATGATCTTGACTTAAGGAATTTTCCCTACCCTACTCTCCCAATTTAGGGGACAAAACCCAAACACATAGGAAAAAAATATATAAAAATGCTTACGACATTCCCGGATATCCATTTTTAGTAAGGATAATGATATTGACAATAGATCCTCCATGCTCTTTCATCCAGGACTTATAAACTGCAGGAAACAGAAAAATGACAATCATATGAAATAGTGTCCTGACCCTTCTCTGATCCTCTGTTCCAACATGCTGCTTCCTTGGTACTTTAAAAATTTAATTCTCTCTTTTTTATAAAAAGCCTGATTGAAGTACAATTTGCATATCATAAAATTCATCCAATTTTTGTGTACAATATTTTTAATAAATATACAGAATGGGCAGCCATCACCACAATCCAGTTTTAGTACATTTCCATCACCCTAAAAAGTTCCTTTGTGCCGATCTGAGCTTAACCCATTCCCAGGCAAACACTCAGCTACTTTCCGTTTCTATGGATTTGATTTTTCTGAACAGTTCATATAAATGGAATCACTTAATATGTGGTCTTTTGTGTCTGGCTTCTTTCACTCAGAATAATGTTGTGAGGTTCACCCATCTTGTACCATATATCAATAGCTACTTTTTATTGCTGAAGGGCATTCCATTGTATAGTCATGCCATATTTGATTTATCCATTCACCAGCTGATGAACATTTGGTTGTTTCCACTTTTGGGTGAGTATGAATCTTTGGGTGGTCATACGTTTTTACATCCCTTGGGAAGACATCTAGGAGTGGAACTGCTGGGTCATACGGTATTCTATGTTTAATTTTTTGAGGAACTGCCAAACAGTTCTCCAAACTCTCTCTACCGTTTTACTTTCCTACCAGAAGTGCATGAGGGTTCCAGTCTCTCCACACTATTGTTGTCTGACTTTCGGACTGTAGCCACTGTCATGGCTGTGAAGTGGTTATCTCACTGAGGTTTTGATTTGCATCTCCCTAACAACTAATGGTGTTGAGTATCTTCTCATGTGCTTATTAGCCATTCATATATCTTCTTTGGGGAAATATCTATTTGAATCTTTTGCCCAATTTTTCACTGGGTTGTTTTCTTATTATTGAATTATAAGAGTTATTTGTGTATTCTGGATACAAGTCCTCTATCAGATAGGGGATTTGAAAATCTTTTCTCCCAGTCTGTGACTTAACTTTTCATTTTCTTAATGATGTCTTTTGAAGCACAAATGTGTTTAATTTTGATTAAGTCCAGTTTATCAATTTTTTTTACTTTATAGATGGTATCTTTGGTGGTGTATTTTAGGACTCTGCCTAACCCAAGGTAATACAGATTTTCTTCTTTGTTTGCTTCTACAAGTTTTAGAATTTTACTTTTAGCATTTAGGTCCACGATCCATTTTGAGTTCACTTTTATTTACACTGTGAGGCAAAGGTGTTTTGCATGTGGATATCCAATTGTGCCAGAACCATTGGTTGAAAAGACTATCATTTCCCCATAGAATTGCCTTAGCACCTTTAAAGAAAATCAACTGACCATGAACATAAGGTTTATCTCCGGATTCTCAATTCTACACCATTGGTCTATAAATCCATCCCTATGCCAGTACCACACTGTCTTAAAATCAAGAAGTATATATCCTCCAACTTTCTTTTTTTACAAAATTGTTTTGGCTATTCTGGGTTCTTTGCATTTCCATACATATTTTAGGGTCAGCTTGTCAATCTCTGCAAAAATTGATAGGGATTGCACTGAACCTATAGATCAATTTGGGCAGAACCACCATCTTAACAATATTGAGTCTTCCAATTCATAAACACAGAACGTCTTTCCACTTATTTAGATTTCATTTCTATCAGCAATGTTTTGTAGTTTTTAAAAGCATATGTCTTACACTTGGTATGTTAACTTTGTTCTTAAATATTTTATCCTTTTTGAAGCTCCATTTAAAATTTAGGCATCCATCCTATTCATATAAATCAAGACAATGCTAAAGATGGACTTCAGGACTTGCTTCAACAGAAATCTAATTTTTAAAATGTAAAGACCAGAGAACAATTCAATAGTCATTCCTATTAAAAGGTTAAGCAAAAGTAAGGATGCCTTCCCATTAATACTTAATGCTTTCCTGTGAGTGCTGACCAATTCATAATTTATAACAGAAAAAAAGAAGGTAAAGTCACTATAAAAGACATACAATCCAATATGTTTTAAATCTATGACAACTTTTTCACATTGCTGAAATCGGGATATGTCTTACAATTGGTGGCATCTTACAAATAGCAAGGTTTTTATTGTTCAAAATATACAGGAGCCGGCCCCGTGGCTGAGTGGTTAAGTTCGCGTGCTCCACTTAGGCGGCCCAGGGTTTCCCTGGTTCGAATCCTGGGTGCAGTCATGGCACCGCTCATCAGGCCATGCTGAGGTGGCGTCCCACAGACCACAACTAGAAGGACCCACAACTAAAAACATACACAACTAGGTACTGGGGGACTTTGGGGAGAAAAAGGAAATAAATAAATAAAATCTTAAAAAAAATATATATATATTATATATATAAAATGATGGCACATTTCACAATTGGCTGTATTAAATACAGTAGTTATTTTTAGATAATATAACTATATACTCAGAAAACCCAAAAGACTCATTTGACAAACCATTAGATAAAGCTACAAATCATTAGATAAAGCTAGAAGATCAATTTGAAAAAATAATTCTTCTGTAAACCAACAACAATCCAGTTGAAAAATAATTGGAGAAAGAGTCCATTCAAAATACCAATAGCCATCAAAAATATCTAGGTATAACCCTAATAAAAAATATGAGATTGACATGACAAAAAAACACAAACTTTTGCCAAAAGATCAAAAGAAGAGTCCATTAATGAAAAGACATTGTGATGTGGAGACAATATTTGAACATGTGGATTATTTCCAAATTATTAAGTTCAGCACAATTCTAATCAAATTCCCCAACAAGATTTCTGAGGAAGAAATATGAATATAAAATTCATTTGAAAGAATAAATGGTCATGCATAGCCAAGAAAAGTTTGGAAATACAAATAAAGCCATATGTATCATATCAAATATTTTAAAAACTTATAAAACTATTTGATACTAGCAGAAGGAAGGAGAATAAGTTTATATAAACTACCTACACAGACTTTCTGCTTCTGGTTGAATACTACCACACATTTTGTAACTCTGAAATCTTCCCTGACACTTCTCCAGGGGTATTCTTCAAGATGTTTCAGATGGTCATCAGATGCCAATCACAAGTCCAGGTTGTCACTTGTGCTTCTGACTCACTGGCTATAAATCAGAGGTTCCCATGATTCCCTCCTTGGATTCAACTAATTTGCTAGAGTGGCTCACACAACTGAGGAAACTAGTTTACTTACTAGATTACCAGTTTATTACAAAGGATGTTAAAGGGTAGTGATCAACAGGCAGATGAAGAGATACATAGGGCAAGGTCCTCAACAAACGAGCTTCTGTCCTCGTGGACTTTGGGGTCTGGCCCAGTGGCAGCTGGAAAGCTTCTGGCTCCCCATCCTGGAGGTGCTCTGAACCTTGGCCTTTTGGGTTTTTATGCAGGCTACACTATATGGGCATGACTGTTTTATCACTGGCCACTGGTGACTGATTCAACTTCCGGCCCCTCTCTCCTGCCTAGAAATCAGGGGGTGGGACTGAAAGTTCTACCCCTCTAATCACGGTTGGTCCCCTAGCAACCAGTCCTCCCCATCCTTAGGGCCTTTCCAAAACTCACCTCATTAACATAAACTCAGTTGTGATTGAAAGGAGCCTGTTATTGAATAACAAGACACCCTTTCACCTTTATGGTTCTGAAGCCATTTTAGGAGCTGAGGGCAAGAGACCAAATGTAACAAAAGATACCCCCATTGCTCTTACAGCTCAGGAAATGCCGAGGGTTTGGGGAGCTGTGAGCCTGGAACCGTGGACAGAAGACCAAATTATATAGTATTGATTATAAATCACAATATCACAGTCCCTAATGGGTATGGAACTACCATACTATTCCTACACTACCTACCTGGACTTTTTATGTGAGGGAGAAATAAACTGTCCTATTTAAGCTCCTGTTTTTTCTGGGGTCTCTACAGAGGAGCAGCCAATCGCATACCACAACTAATACAGAGCTTTATACTTACTAGTAGATAAAGATGAAGCCTGGGACTGCCTCCAAGATGTCTCACTTACAGATACTAAGAATGCAAAGCCTACCCCACGCTGAGGTGAAGACCCCTTGGGTCAGAATTATACTCAGTCTACATTTTCCATCATCAAAACGTCTTTGATAGTTTGTAAGGAAACCCTTGAGTCACTCAACTCCAGAAGTTTAATATTACCACCTATGAAACATAACGTTTAATCCAAAGACAATGCATGCATGCCAATTAGGGTCAGTCAGAAAGAATGTGGACTCTGTCTGGTATTCTCCTTGAGGGTGTGACTGACTTAATTACCAGGCCATTAAACAGATTCATTTCTTAAAAACACAGCGTCAGGGCTTTCTTTAATTTTATGAACATCTTTGTACCGCTCCTTCATAATTTTCTCATGATAAATGCCTACAAATAAAATTGTAAGATCAAAGGATACCCACATTTTCTAAATGTAGCCAAATTACCCTCCACAAATGTAGTAATCTACATTCCTATGTTGTATGTGAACAAATCAGGGCAGTAAATGTTAATGACGTGGAGCTTCCGAGCCCCTAACAATTTCTCTTTCAGGATTCTCTTAGGTCCTTAAATAAAGACATCTTGACTTTTGGGGCTGCTGATCACACTTGCCTGCTTTGCACATGTAGAAGGTCCCGGTCAGGTTGGTCTCGATCACGGCATGCCACCCTTTTGCAGTGATGTGTTCAGCAGGAGCTAGGAACTGGCCTCCTCCATTGTTTACCAAGAAATTGATTTCACCGTAAATATCTAAGGTGGATTTGACCAAATTATTCACCTAAAGAAAAACATTAAAAGTAAACTGGTTAATAACCTAACTTGCTACATGGACTGACGGCTTGCTCTAGGAGAGTAACAGAACTTGCAGTCTCGCACAGTGAGTGGTAACTCCAACTACAAGACCCACAGATCATAAAGCCAAATTTGCAATCTTGACGACAAGATTAATCCAGGGGCCTGGATCACTCCTAAGTAAGGCAGGCCTCCATGATATTAATTTGTGAACTACCAATCCAGAATAATGGATAGTGATGAAATCAGCTTAAAATTAACATCAAGAAATGACTAAAAGGGCAAAAGGCACAAAAGATGGTGTCGCTGAGACTTCCTCATCTTTCTTAGCTTCCCCACCTTGCTCCCTCCCACTCTCCTGAGGTCACTGACTTCAGAATTGATTAGCAGAAGGCTCTCCCTTAATGAATCTCATCCAAGACAGCCACCGCAGGGAACTGCAGCGCAGTCAGGGAACCACTACTATCAGTTAACGTGAATGAATACGTGATTCATTGCATTTAAAAGCACACTACCTCCTCTTCTCTCCGGATGTTGCATTTTATGGGAGTGACTTGAGCCTGGTTGGAGGGGGGCAGGCTGGCCTTCAGCTCAGCTGCAGCAGATTTCAATCTATCAAAGTTCCGAGATGCAATGACCACATTACACCCTGAGAAGAAAACAGCAAAGAACAAATCAGTAAGCTTCCACTAGTTGTGTAAACTCCAAAAACAACAAAGTTTAGAAAATATTTCATGTGTTCCTGTAAAAAAGATGAATTAAGACTTCTGCTTTTGGTCAAGATGGAATAATGGGAATTGAATTTACCCTCCAGACGAAAACAACTCAAAAACTGGACAAAGTCTGTGCAACAATGATGTTCAGGCATCGGACATCAAATAGCACAGGACAGTGGTCTCAGAGAGTAGAAACAGACAACGTGAGGCCTCTGATTATCCCAGCTTGCTGCCTGGAGAGTTTCCAGGCTGCGCTGCAGGCAGGAGGAACCCACTGAGAGCCCAGGACTCTCCTGGGCAGAAGAGACGAGGTTTGGAGTCTGGGGAGGCCAAGACAGCTAGCTTACACACAGCACAGTGAGAAGAGAGGTAGACGGGGAGAGAACTCCAGGATCTGCAGAGTTCCCTCGGATCTTCAGCTGAGCCCTGATTAATGCGTGTGAGTCAGGAAACCATTTGAGGCTGGGGAAAGAACCACCCAAAAGGAACAGAGGGAACAAACCTTGGCACTCACACAGCACTGGGAAGCGTTAGCGTTCCCATCAGAAAAAGCCTTTCATTGGGCATGGGGTAAAGGACTCAGAAGGGTATGGCCTCAGTAAAATTAGCCCTAGACTAAAGGTTGTTCAGGTCAACTCTTAACATAAAGAAGCCGCTTTTAACGGTATCAAATTGTTTCCAAGTAACTTCATTGCATCACAGAACAAAGCTCAAGAATATTTATAAGAATATAAAAATAACCAGCATCCAACAAGGTAAAACCCCAAGGTGTGGCATCCAGCAAAAAGTACTGGGCATGCAAAGGAGCAGGAAAATACAACCCAAAATGAGAAAAGTCAAACAAAGAAAAGAGTCTGTGAGATACTAAAAGAAAAATCTGAAAAATGAAGACAATTTAAACATCCATAATTCAATCATTTCCAGGAAAAGTAGTTGTTGTTAACAATGTTATAAACTTCCTTCTCATCTTTTTCTGCATATATATTTTGCATTAACAAATTGGAATGCTATATTTTGTCTAGAATCCTGCTTTTTTCTTGTTTTTTTTTTTTTCGTTTTTTTTTGAGGAAGAATAGCCCTGAGCTAACATCTACTGCCAATCCTCCTCTGTTTGTTGAGGGAGACTGGCCCTGAGCTAACATCTGTACCCATCTTCCTCTATTGTTTATATGTGGGACACCCGCCACAGCATGGCTTGATAAGCGGCGCATAGGTCCATGCTCAGAATCCAAAACAGCAGACCCCGGGCTGCCAAAGTGGAGCACATGAACTTAACTGCTGTGCCACCAGGCCAGCCCCAGAATCATGTTTTTTGCAATAATATGGCATGCATTTCTCCACATAAGTCTACAATAGCAAGATGTTTAAATAACAGCATAATATTTCATTGTCACTGATTTAACAATTTCCCCTCTAACGGATATTTAGGTTATTTCCAACATTCCACTCCTCACCACTACATCCTTGTATACAAATCTGTGCTTACCTCTGATGATTTCCTTAGAGTAAATTCCTGAGAGGAATGACTAGGCCCTAGAGCACCAATACTGTTAACACTTTAGAATCTTCTTTTTCCAAACTGCCCTCGAGAAAGCTTGTAATAGTTTACATTCTTGCCCGCCTTCTCATTCTCTCACCAAGACTCTCATTTTCCCCAATGTTTTAAAATTTTTGTAGAAAAACAATGGCATCTTATAACAGTATTGTTTTGCATTTTATTCCCCAGTAAGTTGCTTATTTTCTCACATACTTACCGCCCAGTTTGAGATCTTCATTTGGAATGCTTGGTCCCTATCACTAGCTCATTTTTCTGTGAGTGTGTTAGATCTTTTCCTTATTTGTTTGTGAGAGCTCTTTATACAATCAATTTGTGGTGTATTGTAAATGTTTTTCTTTACGTGCCTTTAAACTTTATTTATATCATTTTTTAATTCAAAGAGGATTTAGACTTTCATATAGGTAAATGTATCTGTTTTCCACTTGGTGGTTTTTTTCCTTGTTTATGTGCTTACAAAGTCCTCCCTTCCCCCAAGTTGAGTTCAATATTGTAAGAGGGGGGAAGATTGGTAATGGGAGCCTCTCCTTACGTTGCAACCTTTTCCTGTTACATAACGTCTTCCCAGGTTTCCTAGCCGTTCATTAAGAGATATATAGGATGGCCTGATTTTAATCCATGACTAATTCCATAGCTTGTCCCACAGATCTCCTTATTCCCTACCTGGGCACAGTATCTTTGGCTCTAAAAGTTCCCTTTACTTTACAAACAGTGGCTCATCATCCCACACTTCTCTTCAATTTCTTAGAAGAACTCTCTTCTCTCTCCTTTGAGGTTTTAATTTCGGTCATATCTACACCTCCTTTGTTTTGCAACTCCACGCCCTGCCAACCCCGCCTTGCTGACTCGCGACCCCCAGTGACGCCAGCCTGTTTCCCCACCAACCCCTCGATCTGGGTACCCTGGCCCAGGGTCCTGCTCACGTACCCAGGCGCAGGAGCTCGGTGACGATGGCCTTTCCGATGCCCGTGCTCCCGCCGCTGACAATGGCCACTTGGTGCTGCAGCAAGCCGTCAGCCAGGCAGCTGCTGCGCTTAACCAAAGCACCCATCGCCGCGGAGCGTCTTAGCGCCAACAGCGCAGACCAGGTCGGACTGGGACACTGGGTGCCCGCCTCCGTCGAGGTGGGCAGGACAGAAGACAACGCCCACGTCACCGCCGGCCCCGCCCCGCCCCGCCCCGCCCCGCGCGCCGCGGCAGCTCCCCATCCTCCAAGGGAAGGACCGCTCCAGGCGGCGGCTTCCTCGCAGCATCCTCTGCCAGCCTCTGTCCCCGGCACATGTAGGTGAGACTTTTGGTTCATTTTTTTTCTTTAATTTTCTTTTATTTCGATGACAAGGGGTGGCGGGGCAGAAGGGAAGCAGACAAAAAAGCAGGAGTGTGCTCTATTTTGAAGAATTCAACCCTCAGTGCTATGGCTCTCACGGTTAATTAAAATTAAATCTCCACTGCATCTGGGAAAAGAGAGGCTGCAGCTCGGGATCCTTGCTGCGCCCTCCCGCATCGGGCGTTGGGCGATGCTCTGAGTCCAGATGCTGTGTGCGGTTGGCTGCGAAGGGAAGGGTAGGCTTAGCTGAGGGGGAAGAAATCCGGCTTCCAGATCCTTTTATCCTCCGGGAGGGACCCTGGGGATAAGAGTCACGGGAGGGGAGTACAGTTGCAGTCATCCACAGAACCAAGATAATAAATGATATTAAAAAGAAACTGCAACCCACCTCCACCTCATCTCCGTCTCCCCATCCAGGAATCAAGGGAAGAAGCAACCTTTACCAGATTCGAGATATGATCCATTTCAGCCGGGCTGCATAAATTGATGGGTCCAAAAGAGGATCTTTCCTTCAAGGGTGCATGCTTCCTGCAAGAACACATCTGTAGGTGTGTGTCTGAGATCCTGTCCTCTCGTTCATTCCTTATGCAGGAGGGCTAGCCTCCTGAGAATGGGGGAGATTCCTCATCCGTGTTTTGGTGCACAGGGACAGGGATTTATTACTCAAATTCTCCAGCTTATTGTTCATCTTCTTTCATGCTGCCAGTCCACTGGGATGAGATTACACCTGGACTGGCCCAGTGAGACTTTGCCTAGGAACTTGGCAGATCAGGTGCTGTGGTCTTAACAATCCAGGCAGGATGCTGTTTCTAAGTCTGTTGCCAGAGTATTGTATTTTCCCATGCCA
Organism: Equus quagga; assembly: GCF_021613505.1. NCBI lineage: Eukaryota > Metazoa > Chordata > Mammalia > Perissodactyla > Equidae > Equus > Equus quagga. Next base: position 53,080,928 of record NC_060283.1, on the reverse strand, counting down.
GGTGTTAAAATAATATAAAAGCAATCAAATACCGTTATTCTTTTGTTGGGCCCACCACCTAGTAATTCACAAAGCAAGCTGGAAATGGATCTGGTTGAGAGTGGAATCCGACATCACTTCCTGTTCCTCCATTCCCCAGCCCTTCTCTGACCTCCTTTAAGAAACACTTGCCCCTCTACCTTTGTTGCTGACAGACTCCAACCTACACTCCCTAAAGAAGGGAAGAAATCTCTGCCACTGCCCATTTGCTAGATAGTTAATCAAGGAATCACTTACTTCTACCACTGAAGTCAGTTATATAGTTATGACCAAATTTTTAAAAATTACACCATCACCTCCTTAAGAAAGAACTAAATTTAAATAGGAAAGTTCAAGTTATTGTTGCAGAAAAAGTGTAATTCCTAATGCTTGATCCCAATGACAAAGTATTTTTTTTAACAGGAAGAGTAATGTGGACTCAGTTCCGAGGGTTTTCTTATTCCAGAAAATTCCAGGCTTTCTTTCTTGGAAGAAAGGAACAATTTCTTTTAAAGATCGTTTTATCTAAGATATAATTTAATGTGGTTTGTGTCCTTGTCTGGACCTGTGGATCCACGGAGCTCTGCCAGGGTGGGTCAGCGTGGGTCTGGCTCTACTGCTGCCTCTGTGTGGTGGCTGAGGGGACTGAGAGGGACTCTGCGGTCCTCCAGGGAAAAGGTGATTAGACTGGCTGCCCACCCGTTTTGCCTGCTGAGGATGACAAGGAGCCATTTCTCAGCTACAAGGAAGTTGCAAGGAAGAGTAGTCCGAAAGCTCTTTTTCCGAGTCCAGAGTGAGCTTGTGATTACGAGAGAGGTGGAGTCTCTTTGAGAGGTCTTTTAGGAAAAATAAAGAGGCATGTTTTCTTTGCCTCTGTCCTCAGTCGGGGTTTGAAAGTCTGCTAACCCCAAAAGGCCTGGAGGCACAGCAATAGTTCTGCCTCTCAGAGGCTCTTTGTTTTCAGATTTTAACTTTGTCTCCTGGTTGAGCCATCTCTCCTCAGGGCAAGCATGCCATGCTGCTTCGACTGCTGCTTTGGCTGAATCAATGCTACCCTGCGCTCTGCATCACTGCCCCCTTTGTCCTAGGGAGAAAGGCCTCACCATGGCCATGATCCTTCCACACCCCGACTCTGTCACACCCCATTAGTACTGACGCCCTTCGTCTTCTGAGATGCATCTTCCCACCTCTCCCCCGCCCTCTGCTTAGTAATTTCATTTGCTTCCCTCTGCCAAGCAGCTGGTGGCTCAGACTGACATCGGCCTGTGGGATTCTCAGCATTGTGATTCACAGAAACTGGGTGCTGAAGGAATGTCAATGAGGCATCTAGCCCCACCCCATCTTGAAGTAAAAGCTTTCGTGAGCCAACTTATGTAAATGAGACTGTTAACCAGTTCACAATATTCAGCCAATATTTGCTGACACCTGCCATGTGCCAGGTCCTATTCTAGGCATGGAGGATACAGAACAGTGGACAAGACAGTTAAGTGTCCCTGCCTTTGTAGAGTTTATACTCTAGGATGTATGTATCTTGGGAGCAGGAGTCGGGGGTGGGAGGGGTGTGTGTGCCATGAGAGTTAGGACAGTAACAAATCAAAGATCAGAGAGTGAAGATCAGATCTTACAGCTCTTACAATAAGGAGATGCTCAAGTTCCTTGTAACCAACTACCCTCGCTGCCAGGAACTACTGCCTCTGCAGACAGTCAGATCCTCCCTAGATGTTGGTCCTGCCTCAATGTGAGAGCCTTTCAGGACCAGGTAGGTCGGCAATAACAAGAGAAATACTGCTTACCGAACCACGAGGGAACAGGCTGCAGCCTGACTGTGCTCACAGCAACTGGCTGGAGGCTGGGAGTTTTAAGTTGCTGTTCCATCGTCGTTCCCACCAGTCTGAGCCGAATTCCCTTCCATCTTTACACTGGTGAGACTGTTGCCCTGAGAGAGGCTAATGGTAATTTTCAGAGGTGGAATGGCAAGCATTTTATTTCCAAGTTGGCCTAATACATCTAACGGTGGTAAACCAAGGTGCTATTGGGAGAGTCTGGCCACCCTAGATAGGTGAGGTTTGGCCTTTTGGGTGACAGATACACAAATCAGAGAACTGAAAGAATAGCGGGATGGGAGCAAGACGCAGTTCACTGTAGTAACAGTAAATTCACTTGAAAGTGATGCTGCTCCACCCTCCCAGCTCCAGTTTGGATTCCTTGGAAGAAGGAGATGTGTCCATATGGACAAAGGTGCAGAAAGTCAACTCCCAATTGTTCCTAAATCAATGGAGCAGGGCACCCTGATTTAGAAGCTTTATAAGCCAGAGGGGGCAAAATGGCAGCCCATTTGTGTTTTGTTTTGGTTGTTTGTCCACATGGTGATTTATTTAAATTTAGACTCACTGCAACAATTAAAATCGGAACTTTCACATGAAATCTCAGACAACCTGTACCAAATGAGCCTGCGGTTCTCTGTGAAAGCAGTTGGCTGAACAGTGGGCTTGGTGGGTGGAAGAGAGGGGAATAGTAACTTCCTGTTTCAGCCCCCGGCATTCATGTGTCCAGATGCTAAGGCTTGGTGTCATTGTCATTGGTTAGCTTGTTCTCGCCATACTTCATCCATGTGTGTTACATGTGTCCCTGCAATGAACATGACGCCAGAGGCTTCCAAAGTTCCTGGCTTCTCCACCTGCCAAGTCCACAAATTCTGCTGAGTATCTGGATGGGTTTGGAGAAGGCACTGGATCAGGTCTGCTCCGGTGACCACCTGGGAACAGAGAATTTGAGCAGACCCCAGGGAAATCATGCCCGCTGGTGAGAGGTCTGTGAACCAACACTGTGGAGGTAGGGGTGGGAGCTAGTGGCTGAGGGACTGATTGGGTGGGCACTGACCAGCAGGGAGTAATTACGAGGCTTCCTACTGATGGCTCAGCCCTGCAAAGGCACTATACCTGGGTAGATATGCTCATTTTGTGATCTTGCAAGTCTTTGGATTTTTACTGAATGCCTAAGAGCTGTTGGTTTTCTTTTAATAAAACTCTCTTTTGGTACACTGTTGGCTGTCTCACTACAAGCAGACAATACTGTCTGTCTTAGTCTCTCCAGACTGCTACCTCACAAATACCATAGACTAGGTGGCTTAAAGAACAAAAGTTTTTTCTCACAGTTCTGGAGGCTGAGAAGTCCAATGTCAAGGTGCCAGCAGATGCAGTGTCCGGTGAGAGTCTGGTTCATAAACAGCCATCTTCTTGCTGTGTCCTCACAGGGCAGAAAGAGCAGGAAAGCTCTTTGTGGTCTGTTTTGTAAGGGCACTAATCTCGTTCATGAGAGCCCCACGCTACTAACCAAATCTCCTCCCAAAGACTCCGCCTCCTAAAACCGTCACACTGGGGGTTAACATTTCAACATATAAATTTTGGAGGGACACAGAATTAGTCCATAATGGTATCATATAGTGTATTAAGCTCTTCAATGGGTTTCCAGTGGGGCTTTAGCCAGCATCACTGTGATATCCTTTGTACTGGACAGCTGAGTTTCAGAATCCCCGGCTCGTCCAGGAGAATCAAAATTGCTTGAACCACCCATTATCAGGGATTATGCCATTTTATGCTCTAACTTTGAAATGCATATCAAAATCCGCATGTGCCCCAGAGCTGACAAATTGGGACACAGAAGAGTGGTTGACACATAAAATAACTTTGGACAATCCCAGTATATTAGGTAGGGTTTCTATGTGGCTGCCTTAAGAGAACCAAAATAACCCTGGATTAAAACAAGATAAATATATATTTTTTTCTCATATTACACTCCAGAGGAAGAGGATTTATGGCCATTAGGGTCACTCTTATTCCTTCTTTCTCATTCCCCTGCCATCCCCAGGGGTTTGCCCTTGTCTGCATAGCTGAAGAGGGCTTATCAAGTTCACATTCTGCCCCTCAAGAAGGTGAAAAGAGGAAGGAGAGGGGCAGACGTGCAAGTTGCACTCATCATGTCTACTCACATCCCATTGGCTAGAGACTAGTCATGTGATCACACTTAGCTGCAAGGGGTGCTGGGAAGCGTTATCTTTACCAGGGAAGTCATGTGACCAGCTAAAACATCTTATTAGAGAAGAAGAAAATAGATATAGGAGGAGCATTTAGCAATTGTGCCATAACTGGGCTTATTAAGCTTAAAGGAGCTTATTAATGTCTTTTTATTAAACTTTCCTTTGGTCTCAGTCTTTGGCAAAATCAGGCTAATCTTTACTTGCTACCACTTCAAACAGCACCCCCCAAAATCATTAATCCAGTCGCAAATTTTTTATTGAACACCTGCTTATTGGCCTATTTGTATGGTACCATTTTGTAGAGCTTATAGTCTAGTAGAGGAGATAGATAATAAACAAGTAAAATAACAGATAAATACCTAATTAAAAGTGTTGATAAGGCTTATACAGGAATCAGGCTGTTGTGATAATGGATAATGAAAGGCAAGGCAGGGAGCCTGGTTTAGGTTTGGTGTCAGGAAAGCCTTGGAGGAGGTGACATTTGAACGGACACTTAGAGGATACGAAGGAGATGGTATGTGACGGGGTGGGGGTGGGACAGCATACCAGCCAAAGCAGACAGCCCTCTTTTAAGAAGGCCTCAGTGGGAAAGCATTTGGAGCTCTTGAGGAATACATAGGCAGCAGTGGGATTAGAGCACAGGAGGTATGTACGAGGGAGGTGGTATAGCAGAGGATGGCAGGACAGGGAGGGCCCAGACCATGCAGGTCCTTAGGCCACATGAAGAGTTTGGATTTCATTTTATACCAGTGAGAAGTCACTGGAGGTTTTGAAGCAGAAAATGGCATGATTTTATTAATTCTTTCAAAAGGGCTTTCTAACTGCTAAGTGGAGAATTGATTGGAAGACAGCCAGAGTAGAAGCTGGAAGATGAGGAGCATTTGTGAGAACCCTAGATAAGAAATGATAGGCTCTTAGACTAGAGTAGTAATATGGAGATGGGGAAAAGTGGTGAATGAATTTAAGAATTATCTGGAAAATTTCCTTCAAGAATGACTTAAAACCGGTTCTTTTTAGCATGAGTTTTAGAGTCTGAGCATGTTCTTTGAAAGCTATTTTTTCTCTAGGATAACTGAGAACCCCTAGCTAATGGTCGATTGGGTTCCCACTCTACAGTATCACAGTCGTTCATAATCTTTGGATGGGGGTGGGCGTGGAGGATGGGTGAAGCCTAACTTCCAGAGAAAAGAGCGAAGTCCTGTCACCTTTCTTAATCCTGTTGATTAAAGTCTTAAAACTTGGGAATTTTTTTTACCCTCTCTCTTATGGAATCAAAAAGGAAGGAGAAATGTTCAGAACCTGCTTCTCAGGTCAAATACTAACAACATAATAAAGGGTACAAAAATAGGGAAGATAAGCCTTCCTCTTTTAACAGTTGTTTATATCTTATTTTGGAATAGGCATTTTCCCTTCTCCTCTGTCCTATCAGGTCAACAAACACATGTTAGTATCTGCTACATGTCAGCCCTGGGGGCTTTCCCCTGGAGGTGAAGAAGTGGAAGACAGTTCCTGATATCTCAAATTTTATAATCTCCCTTGGCAGATGAATGAAAATCATGAAACCACCCATAATCAATACAAGATGATGTGAAATGCTGCATAGTGAAGCCTTAACAGTATGGTGCAGATGACAAATGCCACCAAACTACAGAGTAGGAGAAGGCAAAAGAAAGGGATTGGAAACTGACATTTATAAAGTACCAATCCATCCTAGGCATTGTGCACTTGAGCATTCATTTCATTCTCACCACACTCCTGCAACAACAGGATTGGGGTTGAGGAGAGACATGTGTGGGCTGGGGAAGTGACAGAAGGGGGCATGAGTAAGTGAGTCTGTCTTGAGCCAGGCTTGAAAGAGGTGGAGAAGAGTGAAGAGGGTGAAGGAAGCAAATGTCAACCTTAAAAATAAAATGGCCAGTTATTTTCCAAGCAAAATGAGTTTATTTGGGAGTAGCAGAGGAATTGAAATTTGGGAAACACAACTGTGGTGAACCATAGGCAAGTGTGGAGAACAACGGAGGGGAGTGTTCTTTTATGGAAGAAAGGAGGAAATTGGGAGAGAGTGTTATGAACAAAAGTCCATTGGAGGAGAGTGAGATTTTTACGGTTCTGACAGCTTCTCATTGGCTGAGTCGAGGTGGCTTCTCAATGGCTGGGTTTTTGCTGGTTAAGGAGAAGATCTTCCTTCCTCCAGGTGAGCTATGTAAAGTAATCTTCCTGCCCAGACATGTAAAGGAAGGTGTAAAGGAAAGTACGTGCCTGAGAGCTCCTCCTTCGCAGCTTCCTGACTCCATTTTGAATGAAATTTCCTTTATTTTCACACACATAAGTAGATGTGTTGACTAGCCATGTTGTGGGGGAGGGAAAAAATTGCTACTAAACCCTAGGATGGGGCATAAATATGGAGAGACTCAAACACCAGGCAGACACTTTGTATATATTTTAGGCAGAAATGTTAAGATAGTGATGAATACTGGACAAGATAAAAATGATGTTTCCATTTAATCAAAATCATTTAAAATGGTGGATGAAGAATTCTGAAATGGAAGGCAGAGAAACCAGCTTGATCGAAGTAGTGAGAGGGCTGTCTTCTAGCATATAGTAATAATAGAAATTGAAATGGACAGATTAACAAAGAGATTTCATAGGAACCATTGGCAGGACCTAGAGACAGGTTAGTATTAGGGACATAGGAATATATCCCTAATATCGGAATTGGGTTCATCAAAGACAACTCTAGAGGTTTCAGTATAGAATCTTGGGTAAACGTTAGCAGGCAGCATGGCACGGTGAACAGAACATGGGCTTTGAAATTAGCAAAGCTGGATGTAAGTCCCAGACCCACCACTACGTAACCTTGAGCGAGTTACTCCTCTAAAAGGGGATAATAATAGTGCCTACTTCATTGGTTTGTTGTGAGGATTAAACAATATGATTACTGTGAAGCACTTAGAACATCACCTGGCACACGGTAAACATCCAATAAGTTTTAGTTGTTAGTATTATTAAGTCTAAATGTCCTCGTTTGCAAAATAGTACATCCTTTTTAAAATTGTTGTGCCTAGAACCATTGTGCAATATCTGGAACATAATATTGTTAAAACATATTTATTTAATGTGTAATTAAATGGAGTTGTCAACCTTCAAAAACAGAAACCAGTTTAAGAGGCAAAGTGTTTACTTGGGATCAAAGAATTACAATTTGGGGAGCACAGATTCAGGTAGAAACCCAAATGGGGTCCCAATTACAGGATGAAAGAGGAGGATTTTTATGGGGAAAGGAAAGGGGCATTTACATGAAAAGAAGAGGGAAAAATAAGCTAGGTTATTCTTTTTTTTTTTTTGCTGAGGAACATTTGCCCTGAGCTAACATCTGTTGCCAGTCTTCCTCTTCTTTTTTTGCTTGAGGAAGATTTGCCCTGAACTAACATCTGTGCCAGTCTTCCTCTATTTTTATGTGGGTCACTGCCACAGCCTGGCTAACAAGTGGTGTAGGTCCGTGCCTGAGATCCAAACCTGCAAATCCAGACCACTGAAGCGGAGTGTGTGACCCCAACCACTAGGCCATGGGGCCGGCCCCAAGCTAGGTTATTCTTTAACTATACATGGCTGGTTATTGATTCTGTCTTCAGAAAGAGAGTCCATAATTATCAGTCTTTGTGGTCATGATGTCTTCTTTCCTGTTTGCTTTACAAACAATTGCTTGAAAAACAATTCTGGTTTGTCTCAGGCCAAAGGTCTGGCCTGGTTTAAACAGTCCAAAGGTTCCAGGAGTAAGAAGTGCAGGCAGTTCATCTGAAATCACTACTCCAGCTCTATTTTAAAATGACTCCACTAGTGTCAACTTTTCACAGGTAATGCATGTATAAGCAACTAGCACGGAGCCTACCAAATGATGTAATCAGTAAATGTTCTCTTTTATGAGACTAGGTACTCCATAAATGTTGTGGGGTTTCCTTTCTCCTTTCCCTTTCCCCTTGGAAACTAGACGTTTCATCTGCTGAAAATAAAATCATGAGTTTACTTTGAACATGCTTACCCAGAAATGATGAGATATTCAAGTGGAAAATCTCAACTAGGCTGCTGGAAATACATCTGGGTAATCTATCAATCCTTGATATCTATATTTGGGCATTCTGGGCACAGAGGTAGTCCTATAGCCCTAGGCAGGAAGGCTGTGTATTTCAACAGAGGAAGAGAATGTGCTGTTGAGCATAGACGGCAATGGATTGAGAATTGAGTCTCAAAAACACCAGCAACTGTGGGTTGGAAAAGGAAGATAAGAGAGTAAAAGAAAGAGAAGGAGGGTTTGAGAGTTAGCAAGATAGTGAAGGTAGTAAGTCAAAGGAGAAGAGGGAAAAGTCAAGGAAGTCTTGGAAATAAGCAGAACAAAGGCTCTGGTATGGACAAAGAGACCAAGAATGTTGAAATAGTCACTGTGGTCACACTGGTGATTTTCAATGTTGCAGCCCACACAGAAAAGAGTGACTCATCACGAAAGGAGAGAGGAGTGAGTTTAGGACAGCAAAAACAAAAATATCAGCTGTCCAATGCAGCCACTAACACTTGACTTCCTCGACATCATGAGGAGACAATTCTGGGCTTTGGAGTTCTGCAAGTATAGATTTAAATCCCAGTTCTCTCAGTTCTTTACTTGACATGGATGAGCCCAATGTTTCTAGATACTCTCACTAGAAGCATGTTGTGTAGACAGCATTGCCAAAAACATTGTCATTGCATATCTAATTGGCTGTAAGGCAATTTTTCCATAAAAGATAAAATCACAAAAAATGAAAGAGGGCTACTAATTAAAAATGGCATGATGAAACATGAAAAAATGAATAACAAAATTAAAGACTTTATTGTGAAATACAAAATGTTTGCATACATTTGAAATGTTTGAATGCAGATTCATGTCAATACTGCACAAATAACTGATTTTATCTTATTGCATGTGTGAAGTTTACTTAACTAACACTTGTCTTCATTCTATTGGAAATGTGGATTCAACTCTGCACCCTCAAAGGAGAGACCCTTGGCCTTCTTTCCCTCCTCCAATGTAATGTGTTTGAAAATAAGTAACCAACTCTGGGGGAAAATCATCACATAATCTGTCAGCTCAATAAAGCCATCAATAAAATGTTGTTAACTGAAAGAAATGCCAACTATTTTAAGACCACTACCAGCATATCTGCTCATCACCATATAGACCATTATGAGGGCCAGCTAAGATTTATATCATATAAAAAGGGGAGTAATGCAAGAACTTTGTCAATGGAGAAATGAAACTGAACTGACAAAAGCAATAAACTATCAACAAGTAATTGTTTTATCTTTTACAGTGGTTGATTCATCAGTGGAGAAATGAAACCCAAAAAACCAAACAAACTGTCAACCAGTTATTTACTTATCTCTTAAGGCAAAATCACCTTATGGCCAATTAGTTATGCAGCAAAAACACGTGCAGCAAAGATGTGTAGAGTAAAAGCACCATATTACCAAACCAGGTTCCTTTTGCCCACCACACAATTATGCCAATCACCGAGATAGATGATGAATTTGCAAAGAGAAAGGATTTAATCAATCACAAGGTGGCCAAGTGAGGAGGCAGGAGAATCAATCTCAGATCTGCCTCCTAGAAAATGGGGACTCAGGGATATTTATGGGATAAGGGGGTGGGGCGGTTTTAAGTGTGAAAATAGATGATTGGAGGTAAGGAGAAGTGAGGTAATTGATGATCTGCACAAGTGTAGTCAAGCTTCGTGTGTCTTCATAGGATGCATGTTCACAAAATGGTGGTGTTACCCTCATCTCAGAGTAGAGTTTTTAGCTCCTTGACATCAAAAAGGTCACTTGTCAAGCATTGCACAGGCTCAGTTGATGGGTTGGTGGTTTCAACTGGCCTGAACTGGACAAGGGGTTGACTCTCAGTTCCTGAAAAGCTCAAGCACTCCACCTGTTACCATGGTGACCCAAGCCTCAGAGATGTTGTCTATAGGGCGGGTGTTAGTAATGCATTATCTAGCTACTTTTGCAAACAGACAACTGAGTATAGTTAAAATGAATTGGCCTCAGTTTCAGTTCCCCCTTGTTTTGGTTCATTCCTCAATCTTGAGGGATTTGGGGCAACAACCTCTCTAGCTTCTTCCTGCTGATAAGGAGCATAGGTTGTTCCTTCTCATTAAACCAGTCTCTTAGTAAGGTGGTGATGCAGGTGGGCTCCCAAAGTTAGTCCTATATTGTATAAGCAAGTAACCAGGTATTTAATAAGAAGCATTATAGATTTGGGTGAATTCCTCTCTTGTCAAGGTCCCCAAAATATCCTGAGTTTCTTTGTACCTGCCAGGGAAGTGACCTTCTTTACTCAACTGGTAAAGTTGATGGGAATCCAGTAAGCAAGGTACCAGGCTAATATTTCAAGTGGCTTTATTCCATAAAGTCCAAGCTCGGGGGGGGGGGGGGGGGGCATCCAGGTGGCACAGCAGTTAAGTGTGCATGTTCTGCTTCTTGGTGGCCCAGGGTTCACTGGTTCAGATCCCAGGTGCGGACATGGCACTGCTTGGCAAGCTGTGCTGTGGCAGGTGTCCTACATATAAAGTAGAGGAAGATGGGCACGGATGTTAGCTCAGGGCCAGTCTTCCTCAGCAAAAAGAGGAGGATTGCCAGCAGATGTTAGCTCAGGGTCAGGCTTCCTCAGCAAAAAAGAGGAGGACTGGCAGTAGTTAGCTTAGGGCTAATCTTCCTCAGAAAAATAAAAAGTCCAACCTCTGTTCCTCAAAGCTGTCTTGCCATATATCTGAGTCTGCATATTTCTCTCCAGTATGACATTCCTGTCAAAGCCTTGGTAATATAACCGATGTTTCTAATTCTGTCCTGCTATAAGGAGAACAGATTCTTTTTGAACTTATGCAAATAACTGTATTTACATGAAAAGAATACTCACTAAGAGTTTTCAAATCCTGGAGGGATCAGGTAGGGGGAAAAAGTGTTTCAATTCTGCTTGCAAGGGTATAATTTTACCAAATTGCTATAAATCATAGTTCCCTTAAATCTAGGAAAACAAAACATTAAAAAAAATCAGCAATATCTCAAACAAACAGTCATAAAACTTATAATCAACCTCATCAGTTCATTCAGTCCTGTGTAATCGATTCTTGATCTTAATATACTGTTAGAAGTTTTATGAGACCATCAGCCTCTCCACAAGAGTTGTGTAATTTCTTACCCAGCTCAGTTTTGTAACCTGAAAGTTTAGCAGAAACTTGCATTCTAGAGCAAGTGTCGGAGTGCTTTCCGTGAATCTCTCTGCAGGTGAAACATATTTGCAAAAGCAGAGTGAAACAACAACTATCTGCAAATGACAAAAGACCCAAAAAGGGAAATTGGCAAAGAAACTTGGCTATTTCTGTGACATACAACACTTCAAGATAATAACTAGAATTATGGCTGACAACCCAAACAGATCAGAATTTTAGGAATATTATATAATTTTAAAACATTTATGTAGATAACATTTACCCACATAATATCATAGGTCCTGTGGGAGATCAGAATTGGCCACCCCAAAATGTGTCCTTAGCCTTGATTATTTTAAGAATACAAAACTGAAAGAAACTTTGACCTTCACCCTAACTTTGGCCTAAAGGAATTTAAGATAGAAGGCCTATCCCAGGACAGACCATCACCATAGATAACTGAGTACTGGTAAACTGGGAAGGTCCTCGGTAAGCCCATTTTTTATCAAAAGATCTCTTTCAGGTCCCCTTGTCTATAGACAGCCCAGCAAACACTTGTTTAATAAACAGTTGCGTTTCCATCTCCATGTAAATTGCATTCCTCCCCTTTGAAATCCCAAACCATTACCCCCAACATCCTCCTTTGTCTTTAGCTGAAAATGGTATTTAAGGTGGCAGTTTTGGCCATTCTGAGAGTTACTCAGTTTTCCTGGGTTTCTCCCATGTATGCATATTATTAAACTTTATTTGATTTTCTCCTATTATTCTGTCTCATGTCAATTAAATTCTTAGACCAGCCAGAAGGACCTAGAGGGGAGAGGAATTGTCTTCCTCCCCTACAGTCTCTATGAAACAATGCTTAATTATCCATTTAACCAAAGTGACAACAGATGTTAAAGGCAAACAGTTAAAAAAAAACCTCTTAATTATTTTAATAGATTTTAGCCTTTTAGAACATAGGAAATTATTTTGACAAAACATAGAATTTCTGTCTTTTAGGTAGATTTACTCAAAAGTAAAGAAAAACCTATTATAGTCTCTTTATCAAGAGCAGACTAAAAGTTCAAAAAAATTATTCTTTTAAAAGAGAGAAAACCAAATTCTAATTTTTGCACCAGCTTACTTTTGATATTAGTACATTGACTTAATTAAATTCGTTTCAATCTTAGCCAGTTTGACCATGTACAAAACTCTTTCCTCAGGGTTCCTCTTCCACACACGTTCTATAACTTTCTTTTTTACATTCAGAATTTGTCCCATTCTTCTTTCTTTCTTTCTAGTACTTTAGGACAAATTTATCTTTCTTAACAAAACCAACACAAATATTTCTATTCTTTACACCTTCTTTACTGAAAATATTCATCTTTCCTTGAATACAAAGATGCTTTCCTTATTAGTTTTTAGTAGGTTTAATTACACATATTAGAATTCTTAACCCTCACAGACCTTTATTTTTAGTGAAAACTAAAAAGTAAGCAATTATGAACTGTCTTTTACATTAACATTCTGTGACTTGGCAGATTTATAGATACTTTTCATAATTTCTAGAAATATGCTATTTCATAGTGCAATTTTAATAAAATATGATGTGTTTTCTAATAGACCCAAACATCTCTTTTTTTTCTGTAACAATGATACCTAACCTCTTAATTCTAAAGTTCATGTTCCTGTGGCACAGTAAGCCAAACACTGAGACAGTGGTGCTCAGAGATGGAGAAAGATTTATTTGAATTGGCCAAGATGAGAAGGAGCATGGGTTCTCTCAAATCCACCTTAACAAGAGAAGAGAGCAGGGTGTTTTATAGAGCTGAGGGGTGTGATGGGAGGAGTTTTGGCAAAACAAAGGAATAATCCATGTTTCTTTCACCCCCCATAAGTCCCTGGGCAATCTGACTTCTAGGTATCAGTGGCAGCTAGGGGCTGGTTATCTGGTGATCCTTGAAGGCATTCTCTTTCTCTCTAAAATAAGCTCATAAATCCTTGTGACCCTTGAGTTATCCCTCAGGTTAAACAGGAAAACAGAAAATTGACAAGATTAACTTCTTTTCCTAACAAGGTCAAAAGGTAATCTTATTGAATGCTTACAGTAACTCTCAGGCAACCAGCTTTTCAGGTACCCAGCTTCAATAAGAAGACAAAAGTAGATAAACTTAGATGTGTGTAGCAATAATGTTTCAGTATCTCTTATTTGAAAATAACCTAGATATTCAATGAATTTTTTTTCCTGAGGAAGATGCACCCTGAGCTAACATCTGTGCCAGTCTTCCTCTATTTTTTAGTATGTGGGCTGCTAGCACACCATGGTTGCTACCAGAGCTGTGTAAGTCCATGGCTGGGAACTGAACATGAGCCACCAAAGTGAAGCACATTGAACTTAACCACGAGGCCACAGGGGCTAGCCCCTCAATGAAGTATTTGTATCATTTAATTTCACCTAGCTAAACTTCCAAGTTTCAAGTTCCAAAGAGATTTGGGAAGTTATTTTAAATACACATGCCATAACACATAGTTATTGTTAAAAAGTTTGCCCAAAAACTTTTATCTTTTTCAGGTCTTTTAGTTGACTTGTTCCAATAATTATTTAGATTGCCTACAAAACTTCCTGAGACATTAGACAAAATTAGCTATCATTTTAAGTTATTATTATTATTTTTAAAAGATTTTATTTTACGGGGCTGGCCCCTAAGTTATTATTTTTGCTAACCAGTTTTATAAGAGATAACATGAGCTTAGTTGACTAATAAAGTCTACATGTCTACATCATATCTGATGTTAATAACTTTGAGGATGTGCCTTTTTCCATCAAACCAACAAACTTAAATAAGCTTTCATTTACCAAAGATTTATTTATATTTATCATATTAGCTTGAAAAATACTTGGGGGGGTCGGCTGGCCCCGTGGCCGAGTGGTTAAGTTTGCGCACTCTGCTTCGGCAGCCCAGGGTTTTGCCAGTTCAAATCCTGGGCACGGACATGGCACATCGGACAAGCCATGCTGAAGTGGCATCCCACATGGCACAGCTAGAGGGACCCACAACTAAAAATATACAACTATGTACCAGGGGGCTTTGGGAGAAAAAGGAAAAAAATAAAATCTTTAAAAAAATATATTTGGGTTAGTTTCTATTACATTTAGGAGTAATTTATATAAGTACTTACTTTAAGCCAATTAAATAGAGCTCCTAATTTTGGCCATACCATCCCGGAAGTGGAAAAATATCTCACATATACAACATATGCATGTAGATATAGAAGAGCATGCAGGTAGACAGAGACCTTATAGCTTCTGTTACATTTTTGCTATGAATCAGGTACAATACAAAACTCAGTATTTTATAAAATACTTGGAGCCAAATTCTGTTTTCGCAGCTGGAAAGTTTAAGTTATGTGCTTAAATGCCTAAGGTATTTTTAATCTTTTTTTCCTCTCTGAAGAGAAACATTTGCATTCTAAAGAATGGTTCTCAGGTCCTAGAGAAGATGGGAGCATAAAATCTACATTACAAAGGTACAGAGAAAGCATTCAAGTTTTCTTCAAGATGGAGTTTCTGGGGCACGTGTGCCTTATCAGTCTTTAAAGTCCCACCATGAATGAGCATGTTGAGAGGAACACAGGAGGCTTTGGGGTTTGCAAAAGGACAAGTGAACTTTGAACCAATTTATAGAGCCACAACTCTGACCCTGCTGGGATTTGCAAAGCAAAGGTGGTTGTTTCCAGTTCCCCAAAGAACTGGGTTGCAGTCTGAATCATAAAAGAGGTTGACCCACCCTGTCAGCTACATTTTCCTAATTGCTTCTTTATATCAAGGAGATTTTAACTGAAGAGGTGAATCAAAAGATTTTTATGTTCTAAAACTTCAGGACAATGTATCACACCTTTAAAAAGTCTGCACAAGGTGTTTAATAAAGGCCCTCTTTCCAAGTGCATAATTGAACACTAGAGCGTTTTACTGTGGGCGTGGGGAGCTTTTATTGTCTTGAGTTTTTGGCACCTGATATTAGTCTCTAGTTTTTATCTCATACCGTGTGGGCTCAGGCAAACCTACTGACTTCCTTTTAGTATGCTTAATTAACATTGTCTGAAGGTCAGATTTACATGCTGTCTTACAGTTAGGCAGGAGAAACATCCCTCAGTGAGAGACAATGGCTATCCCCACAATACAGTCTATAATGCAATCGGGCAAGAGAGATGCAGTCGCTTCACATAAAGCCTGTAAATATATCAATTTTTCTACAAAATTTCAGCTGAATTCCATCTACTCTTATACCTTTAATCATAGCTTCCATTTGGACTTCATCAACAGGTCTTGGTCTTGTAATACTGGGTGGGGAAGCATTCCAAGCCCCACATAACTATCCATTTTCAAAACACACTCAGGCAAAGTTGATATAACCTCTTTATATAAAATTAGCTCAAACATTCTAGCCTTCGTAATCTTATCAACACTTACACTTTTACATTTTCTCAATTTAATTGTAGCCTGTGTCAGGGTCTTAAGGCTAGTCTTTTTCTTTTTTTTTGTATTTCCTTTTAATTTGATCTTTTCATAGGTACCAATAAAACAATTATGACGGAGCTTTCAAAAAAATTTTCCAATTTAGAATTTTTTCCAATTTAAATGATCTATCATCTGGCCACATTGATCAGTAGGATCTTAATAGTGACTCAAACTGATACAGGCTTAACACAAGTTGACATAAGGGAAGACATATTGTAGAAAAGAAACCATATTGTAACTTTGAATGATCTCTGAGTAACTAACCAAGACATGCTCTGTAGATTTTATGGCCCCTCCTAGCTGCTATAAGTTGATAACTTTGTTCTTCTGAGCTCCTTAGGAATGTGATGACCCCAGGCAGAGAGCCTGTGCTGATAGCCATCGTCAATGACAACTGAAAGATCAGGATATAGGCCGCTGCTCCTGTCTCTGATGCACATCCAGTAAAACAAAAGACTATCAGGAACTAACTCTAGATGTCTGCCTTACCCGGAGACCAGCCCCCTATATAACTGGCCTGTAGTCTTTGTTCTATAAGATGATTCTTTCAGACATTAGTCAGCTATCTTCTCACTTGCTGGCAAGCTGTAATAAAGCCCTTTCTCTCCTACCACCTTGCCTCTCCACTATTGGCATGTCTTGCAGTGGGCAGACGACCCCCTTTAGGTAGTAACAAAACCAATAAGACTTTTGCAGCTTAACCATGGAGTGAGAAGCATCCCCAAAAGAAAGTGCAAAAGAAGCAGGCCTCACAAGATCCAGAAAGTTCACTCCCAAAAATAGACTAAGAAAGCAAAGGCCTGCATTGCACAGGCAGAGAGCACTAACAAGCAATGAAGATTGAGACGACAAAGGCCTCTGTGCACTAGGACCCCTTATGATAAACTCCCCTGAGAGCTGATACAGCCAGACAAAGAGAATGCATCTCAGAACCCCAGTCTAATTGATTGGCCACCAAGATTCACACCAGTACATGCAGCCTCTTGATGGTGGACACCAGAAAGGTCACAAAGCCAAGCTCTCAAGACATAGAACAAGACAGAAGAAAAAACTTTATCTTATATGCACGTTAATAGCTTTAGCTAAGACTTGGGTCTCTTGGAGTCAAACTTATGCCCACCAATTTTGAGATCTTTTTGGCTTCCAAGAGGCCCATTAGCAATAGCTTTCACCTTATGTGCATACTTAACCTACAGCAAAGTTTACCGAGGGCCTGCCCAGACAACAAGCTATGGAAATATCAGGGTCTTGCCCTACAGTTTTTTCCTTTTTATGACAAGTGACACAAAAGACAGAGACAAGGAAAAATAATGACCATCTCTGGGAGGAGAAGGGTCAATAAACCAATGTGTAGTCAAACCAAAATTCTCGGAGTCGCTGAATGATCCATCATCTGGTCATTTTCTCCAAAGTTTAAAGAATACTGTGTCCATACAGTGTTATAAAAGAATATCACCTTTTCCTGTTTCATGCACTCATAGCTAAAAGTCACCCAGTTTGGGAGAATGCAGCCTAAAGGGCCATAGGTAGGGATCAAATTAGGGTTTCCCATTGTTTCAGAATTTAGACACAGCCAGTCAAAAGTGTATTTGGGCTGCAGCTAGAACTGGACCTCAAAAAGTGAAGGAATCCTGGAAACCAAGACCCTCGCAACAAAGGCCAAACCAAGGCTTCCTTTTCAGAAGTCAACCAGAAGGAAGAAGAAATAAGAATCTGGTTACTTGTACTGAAGTTATTCACCAGAAAGATGTCTTCCAAACCTAGAAACTATTTCTTTATTGAAAAGTGAAGTTATGCACTGGAGTTGGCAGCACCAAGTCAGGAAAAAATCCTAGAATGGTCCCTGGGACGAGTGGTCTTGGACAGCTGCTAGACTCATCCACATGTTCTCCAAACTGGCAAAGGGCCAACAGACTGCAGGCAAAAGCGTCCATCTGGACTTTCCTCCTGGCTGGCTTGCCAAATTGTTACCAAACCATGTTCATTTTTCCCACTGTGCAACTATGCCAATTACCAAGATGACAAGTTTGCAAAGAGAAAGGATTTAATCACAAGGCAGCCAAGTGAGGAGGCAGGAGAGTCAATCTCAGATCTGCCTCCTCAAAAGTGGGGACTTAGGGATATTTATGGGATAAGCGGGCAAGGTGGCCTGAAGTGTGGGGATAGATGATTGGAGGTATGGTGAAGTGAGATAATTGATGATCTGCGCAAGCATAGTCAAGCATCATGCCTCTTCATAGGACACATGTTCACAAAACGGCAGCGTTCCCATGATCTGAGGCTCCAGTTTTTTCCTCCTTGATGTCAAAAAGGTCATTTGTCGAGTATTTGTGCTGGCCCAGTTGATGGGCTGGTGGTGTCAACTGGCCTAAACTGGACAAGGGGTTAACTCTCAGTTCCTGAAATTCTCAATGAATTAATGGATCTAGCCAGTGGTCATCAATGGCTACTAATTTCACAGAAAGTCAAATTACTGTTAGGTGCCTTCTGAAGGAAGTACAAAACACCATCTATAACATTGTCTTGCTGGAACAACCAGCCAACCAAAAAAATTCCAACTTGAATCTGATCAAGCCTCTCTTGGCCTGAAATATATGATTCAGAGGAACACACTGTGGGAAGGGCAATCAGCAAAATCAAGGCTATGAGAATCTGCAAGATAAATGGCCTCCTTTCTTTAACAAATCAATTGCAAGAAGAAAAATTGGAGGGCGAACATATAGACCTGCGCTGTCCAATACAGTAGCCAGTAACCACATGTAGCTATTTAAATTTAGATTGGTTAGAATTCAATAAAATTAAAAATGCATTTCCTCTGTTGCATTGGCCTCATCTCAGATGCAGTGGCAGAAAGCTCTATTGGACAGCACTGCTGTGGACAAAGAGCTGTACCATCTGTTTTCATTGCATAGACCTTATTTGGATCCTCATTTAAGAAAATAGACTTTAAAATGTTGAACAGATAGAGAGTTTGAAGGGACTGGGTATTTGATGATATTAAAGAATGGTCAGGGCCAGCCCGGTGGCCAAGTGATTAAGTTCGTGTGCTCTGCTTTGGCAGCCCAGGGTTTCGCTGGTTTGGATCTTGGGCACAGACATTGCACCGCTCATCAGGCCATGCTGAGGTGACGTCCCATGTAGCACAACCGGAAGGACCTACAACTAGAATACACAACCATGTACTGTGGGGCTTTGGAGAGAAGAAGAAGAAGAAAAAAATGATTGGCAACAGATCTTAGCTCAGGGCCAATCTTTAAAAAAAAAAGAATGGTTAAAAAAATTTAGGTGTGATAATGATATCATGATTTTGTTTTTTAAAAAAGAGAGTCCTTACAGGTAAGAGGTGCATACTGAAATATTACAGATGAAATGAAATGCTGTCTTAGATTTGCTTTTAAATACATTGGCTATGACTATTTTGATTGCTGTTGAAACTGGGTGATAGATACCATGAAGCTTCATTAAAACTATTCTCTTTGCTTTTGTATAGGTTTGCCGCTTTTCATAATAAAAAGGTTCCCATTTACATATGTTCAAAACTTTACATAATAATACTTTTTTAAAAAGAAGCGTATGAGCTGCTAGCTGCCTAAATATGACTAGCTGGATCTTTGCTATTTTGCATCTCTTTAGTAGCAGCATTCAAAGCATTTCTCTCTTCTGAATGGCCCAATACACCAAGAACACAGGCCAATCAGTGTCCTCTTTAAAAGATGTTATATAGACTCTCTTCTCTCCCCACTTCTCTTTACCTGGAGAACAAAAAGAGGAGAGTGTTAAGAATTGAAAAGTGTGGGCCGGCCCAGTGGTGCAGTGGTTAAGTTCACACTTTCTGCTTCTCAGCGGCCCGGGGTTCACCGGTTCGGATCCCGGGTGTGGACATGGCACCACTTGGCAAAAGCCATGCTGTGATAGGCGTCCCCTGTATAAAGTAGAGGAAGATGGGGATGGATGTTAGCTCAGGGCCAGTCTTCCTCAGCAAAAAGAGGAGGATTGGCAGTAGTTAGCTCAGGACTAATCTTCCTCAAAAAAAAAAAAAAAGAATTGAAAAGTGTGCATCCTTTCCCCTTGTCTCCCTGCATGTGATAAGACATATCCTAGGAACTTTTTGGGAGCTTGGGCCAACAAGAAGCCAGAAGACAGGTGTCCTTTATAGAATACTAGGGTAGGTGTGGTTGGTGAAGTTGTGCCATGTTTGGGTGGCTTACTCAAAGTTGCACTCATCCATTTGAGTACAGTTGTAACGTGTGACTTGGTAGCCAGAAGCCTGGAGTACCGGTCCCAGCCATCTGAATCTCCATCTATGGTGGGAGTAAGAATTGTTCTTAACTCCCATTTGTCTGTAAGACTTCTTCACCCAACTTTCTTACATTTGGCATCCCCCAGCTAGACTGATGGGTTTTCATAATATCATATGCTTGTGTAAATGACAAAAATATTATTGCAACACAAATAATATTTTATTCACAGCCATCCATTCTTGTAAAAGTATTTCCACAGCCCTCCCGAAATAAAGTTTTATGAAAACTACAGGGAGGAGAAGTCTTCTAACAAGTTGAGGATCATTTCCCAAACCCCTTTCCATCTCAGCTTATTTGCTCCCTGTTGATGGCTTTGCCTTCCTATCTTTCAAGTGGAACTCATCATTGGGATGTCTTTGCATAGCCCCATCCAGGAAGAAGCTCTGTGATGTGTAGATCGTGAGTTTGCTCAAGCAAACCACAGTCTTCACAAGGAATAATTAGACACGAGGACTAAGATGGAAGAGCCAGCACCAATGGAAGACCAGGGCCAGCTCCCAAGCCCCCAGCAGGGCTCTCTGAGGAAGGCTGTGGCTGCTGCCCTGGCCCTGGATGGGGAATCCACGATGGGTCGCAGGAAAAAGAAGAAGAAAGAGTCTCGCCCAGAATCTATCATCATCTACCGGTCAGAGAATGAGAAACTGGATGAAGAACCTGAGGAATCAGAAGGTGGAGACCAGCCCAAAGAGGAGGAGGGAGACGATTTCCTAAACTATCCTGCAGACGATGGTAAGTCTCTCTGGGGCGACTTGCTTAAAGCCATGGGAAGGAAACCAAATGAGGATCCTCCAGAAGACAGACAGGCCTTTACCCACTGACCTATTTTTTCTTTTTGATCCATTTCTTCACACAATGTTGCAGTTTTCACTCAACAAATTGACAATATTTATTAAGCATTTATGATGTTCTCTTCTAGATGATATGGAGGAGATCTCTGCCCTTTTGGAACTCCTAGTGTAACAGAAGAGACCAATTTATAAAAAAAATTAGTAATACAAGCAGGCTCTGCTAATTACTTAATATTTGTAAAATGAAGAAACAATAGTTGACTTTCACAACAATCAGGAAAATGCAAAATATAACAAGTTGTAGTACTCATTCACATATAGGATGGCCAAAAACTGGGTAAAATATGACAACATCAAAACATCCATGTGAGGAGATAAACTTACTCTCGTACACCTCAAATGGAAGTGGAGTCTGCTTTAATGACTTTGTAGAGAAATTTGTAAATATATGTTAAATTCAAAATTCAAAACATGCATACCCTATGTCCCAGAAATCCTCAGTATCTGCCCCATGAAACTTATGCCCATGTGCACAAGGAGGCATGTGTCAGAAAGTTTGTTGCTGCTGCTGAAACTTAAGTGGCACTGGGAAGCAATAGGTGGATGATGTAGATCTATTTGTGTAATCTGTAGATCCCTAAGACATACACCCACAGTGAACGAGACAATTACCGTCCCAGCTCTCATGACGTTTGCCTTCTAATCAGGGCAAGACAGACAATGAACAAGTCAGCACATAAAAGATAATTTCAGGTAGTGGCACGAGTTCTGAAGACAATAACCACCAGGGATGGGAAGATGATAACTGGAGGAGGGTGGTGGGGGAGAGATCACCTGGTCGGGCAAGGCATCTCTGAAAAAGCAACAGTTGAGCTGATCAGAATGCTAGGAAGGAGCCAGCCCTGAAAAGATCTCAGGCAGAGCTTTTTAAGAAGGAGGAGCAGCAAGGGCAAAGACCCTAAGGTGGAAGCACCATTGCTTATTCCTGGAATGGAGTTGTTTCTGTGTAGGGAGTGTAGAGAACAAAGGAGAGGATGGTGGGAGGAGATCAGAAAGGTAAGCGGGGCTAGATCATGTTGGCCTTGCAGGTCATAGTGAAGAGTTTGGAATTTGTTATAAGTGCAAGAGGAAGTCAACGGAGGACTTTTAAGCAAAGGAGAGACATCATCTCATTTATGTTTTTAAACAGTCACTCTTGCTTCTCTATAAAGAATGGCTTACAAGGGGTAAGAGTGGAAGCTGATGGGAAGCCGTTGTCTCACTGCAGCCACACTAGCACTAAGGTGGAAGCCTCGACCAGGGTGACAGCAGGAGAGAGAACTAAAGGAGAGAGGCTGATCATAATGCAATTTGGAACTTGCTGCATAGGAGGCAGGGCGTAGGGGAAAGAGAGGAGTCAACAATGACTCCTGGGGTTTTGACAAGAACAATAGAGCAGCTAGATCGCAGTATCACTTACTGAGATGAGGGAGACTATGAAACCAGGAGGTTTGGGGGGAACAGTCTAACTCTTCCATCTGGGCAATCAGAGTACCTGTCAATATCCTGGGCCCTACTCGTTAGGTCACTCTATTTTATCCCTCTTCCAGACATGGGGCAAGGAGTCCAACAGGGCCTACAAGACATGCCGACCTAAAGCCTCTGCTCTCCCACCTCCTCCACTTACAGACTGCCTTTCACATGCAAGGACCATGGACTTCCCTGTTCAGTGTCTCCAACCTCACTTCCAGGGTGGTGGAGGGCTAGTTGGTAGTTGTTGGTGGTGTGTGTGTGTGTGCAGAGCTTGGATATGAGGGCTGGGATGTCCACAGGCATGTGAGGAGGCCCCCTGTCAGGGAAGCATAGAGAAAGGAATGAGGAGGGAAGGGGGTAGGCTGCCCACAGTATAACACACACATAGTACAATCTTCACCCACAGGAGTAGATACTCATAAATAATATTTTCACAGCTCTTGTAAACCAGAAATAAGATCATTACAAAGTGAGGTAGTA
Source organism: Equus quagga (assembly GCF_021613505.1). Lineage (NCBI taxonomy): Eukaryota > Metazoa > Chordata > Mammalia > Perissodactyla > Equidae > Equus > Equus quagga. The sequence continues at coordinate 53,058,060 of NC_060283.1, read as the reverse complement.
AAGTTCCTTACATCCCTCAATATCACAGAGATTGTGAGAAGATTGAGGCCCAAAAAGGGAAGAAAGAACAGGAAAAACAAGTTTAACCTGCTTCACAATTTTATCAGTGTAGACTGAGTTCACTGTGGGAATAAATAATACCTGGGGTCACCCTCCTGATGGAGCCCCATTCAGTCCATCACTGAATCGCTGACTCCAGGACCGTGCCAGATGCTGTAAAAGTGGACACTCATACTCAGCCCCAGCCTCAGGACAACACTGCGATGAAATGTCCACTCTTCTGATCTTGACTTTTACCTCCTTATTCCCTACAGGTATGTGGAATATGCCTTTGGACAGCCGCTATGTCACATTAACTGGGACCATCACACGAGGGAAGAAAAAGGGTCAGATGGTGGACATCCATGTCACATTGACAGAGAAGGAGCTGCAGGAATTGACCAAGCCTAAAGAGTCATCAAGGGAAACAACACCTGAAGGCAGAAAAGCCTGTCAGATGGCAGCAGACCGTGGACCCCACGTGGTCCTCTGGACGCTGGTGTGCCTGCCTGTGGTTTTCATCCTCTCTTTCGTTGTCTCTTTTTACTATGGCACTATCACCTGGTATAACATCTTCCTTGTGTACAACGAGGAGAGGACCTTCTGGCACAAGATCTCATGTTGCCCCTGCCTCATTCTGTTCTATCCAGTGCTCATCATGGCCATGGCCTCTTCCCTGGGCCTCTATGCTGCTGTGGTCCAGCTCTCTTGGTCCTGGGGGGCATGGTGGCAAGCTGCCCGGGACATGGAGAAAGGCTTCTGTGGCTGGCTCTGCAGCAAGCTGGGTCTGGAGGACTGTTCTCCCTACAGCATTGTGGAGCTGCTTGAGTCTGACAATATCTCAAGCAATCTCTCCAACAAGGACCCCACCCAGGAGGTAGAAACTTCTACTGTCTAAACTCCCAACAACTTACTTCCTTCTCTGGTCCCAGTAGCCTGTATATCATCTTCCAGTTCCAGAAGATTCTGTCTTTAAATTATCCCCTTCCCCTCACAGTTCATCTGGAAAATTCTAGCCCATGCTGATCTGTCCTACCATCTTGATGGTTCTGGGAGGGCAGGGAACAGAAAAGCAATTTGTGCCAAAGCAGTCCATCCAGTGGACAAACCCTTCTTCATTCCCTGACCTAAAATGACCATTTATCTGAGATAGGGAGCTCAGTTGTGTATCAGTTCAGGAACTTGAAGGTGTTATGGGTGCCTGGAACCCAGGACACTAAATGTGACCGGGAGAATCAGGAGGCTCTGGGGAGACAGTCCACAAGTGAGAGAACAGATAGAGATGGAGTGAAACATTCAGGAAGCAGGGCTACCACAGTGTAGCAGAATGTAAAGATTTGTGCGTATCACTTAGATTTTGATTTAGCGTATAATTAAAATCCTAAAATATCAGTGGCTTAAACAAGAAATATTCTCTTTTTAGTATACAAGTCTGGAGGCAGACCCTCAGGGGACCCGATGAAGTCATCGGGGTCCTAGACTTCCTTTATTCCCCTACCATTAGTAGGATGTGGCCCTCATCACCCTTGTCCTCAACACCCTGGTGCTGGCTGCATCTCTAGCCATCACATCCATGCTTCTGGCAGAATAGAGGAAGGGGCAAAGAAGAGCGCACCCTCCTCGTTTAAGAAGACTTCCAGAAGTCTCGCCCAACACTTCTTATATCTCATTGTCCAGACCTTAGTCACATGACCTCACAATCAAAAGAGGCTGGGAAATGTTTTTTGGCTGGGCAGCTATATTCTAGGCTAAATATTGGGGTTATGCTATTTTAAGAGAAAAGGGAAGAATGGCTATTTTGGTAGGCAAGGAAGAATCTCCGCCTCACAGTATTTAAATACATTCAGGTCCCAAACTGCTAATATAGTTTTGTTTATTTATTTAGGCCTGAATCTTACACAGAGAAATTATACATAGATACTGGCCACACATACTATGTATATGCTGTATATAGATATTAGCAACTCATGTACTTTGCAACCAAATGTCCGTAATGTCATGCAGTTTCAGGATTTTTAGAAAGGCAGAGTGAAGGGTTGAGTACAATTATATAATAGTTTAACTGTTTTCCTGGGAGTGAAGGGGGGACTAGGTGGTGATATTTAATCTAATCTACAGATTAAACACTGAACTGCATTTGTCAAGCTCCCCTCCCACCGGGGATCAGTAGCCCTAAGCATGAAGGAGACAGAGTCATCTTTCTGTTGTTTGGCAAAATCTCACTCAGAGCCTTACTCACTCGGACCTTTCTGGAGTTTAACGAACAAATACCATCTTTGCTGTTCTGAGAAGCATGTGTCTTCCTGGCCACTAGGGGGTGTAAACCAGATGAATTCAGATGATTAATAGATTCTGAACTTTTTAAAAAAATTTGTTCCTGAAGCTGTCTTCCTAATTTCAAAAAAAATTGAATCCTAAGAGGTCAGGAGGCTTGGGTCCTTACAAGAATAGCTTGCGCCCATTTCTTCTTCACATCTCAGGAAGAAGCTGTGGAAAGAACTGTTGTGAATCAAACCAAATGGGTGGGGCATGCTCTCCCACAGAAGGCCAAGGACATTTGCTTAGTGTATGGTGCTGAACACCACCTTCAGAGGAACTCCCCCTCTTTTTTCAAATAACTATTATTCGTTTGACAAAAAAACAACTCTGCCCAGCATTTTTGAAGATAACCTTGGTGCTCTCTGGTGCTTTTGCAGAGACATAAACAAAGACAAAGAAAATAAAAATAAACTCTGATTAACATTTGCTCACTTTTTCTTTGAGTTTCTCTAAAAGTGCTTTGAATTCTACAGTTTGCAGAGAAAGAGTGAGAGTGGTAGCTGTCCCATATGTGTATAATCATCTTAATATGGATATTTATATCTTGATTCTTTCCATATACCACTAATTTATGGGGATTCCATTGAGGTGGACTGTTTTCACAGATCACATATTTACCTAAGACTCCACTGGGAAGTTGCAACCACATTTGTCACACTTTTCTGGAGTTAGGGAAACCAATGGCCAAGGCCCAAAATAGTCATGATTAAGACAAGGGTAAGGTGGTCACGGGACAATGGATGAGGGTGGGGTGAAGGTGAGGCCCAAGGAATACCCAGATGAAGCTGACATGGCCCTCATGTTAGTTGGACTCACCACCTAGTGGGAGAAATAGTCTTGTAAACTAAAATCATGTTAAAAGGTCTCTGATGGAGGTATGTGAAAGCTTAGACTAGAGGAAGGAAAACGGAACCAAACAGAACTAAAGCAATCTCATCTTCGCTCTCAGCAAACACCTAGAGAACCTTAGAGTAGAACTTGGAGAGTTAAATACCATACTTGAACCTCCTGTTAGCCCCCAGTTTCCTGATCTTCATGGTGGATTTCAAGGAGGAAGACTTTTTTCTAATTACTTTGCAGCCATAATATGCTGAGGTAGATAAACTATGTCTGATCTGGTGTGATGATAGTGATGTTAAGGCATCTCATCTATCAACATTAGGAAGCACCCTTCATTTCAGTTCAAGTCCAAGAGGAATAAAACCCCTGTTCTCCAAGATTTACAATAAAACAAGATTCTAAATCTTAAAGTTTCATTGTACCATTTTGGGATGGACACCAGGGCTTAAGTTTTAGAGAGTTGCAAAAGACTAATGGCCAACATCAAAAGTTTTCTCTTCCTCAGGGGCAGTATATAATGATAAAAGGGACACTCCACCAAGAAGACATAAACTTATAAATATCTATGCACCCAACACAGGAGCACCAAAGTACATAAAGGAACTATTAACAAACCTAAAACGAGATATTAACAACAACACAATAATAGTAGGTGATCTTAACACTCCACTTACACCAATGGATAGATCATCCAGACAGAAAGTCAACAAGGAAAGACTGGATTTAAATGAAAAACTAGACCAGATGGACTTAATGCATACATCTAGAACACTCCATTCAAAAACAGCAGAATATACATTCTTCTCAAGTGCATATGGAACATTCTCAAGGATAGACCATATGCTGGGAAACAAGGCAAGCATCAATAAATTTAAAAATATTGAAATCATCTCAACCATCTTTTCTGACCATAATGCCATGAAACTAGAAATCAACTACAAGAAAAAAGCTGGGAAAGTGACAAATACATGTAGATCAAACAACATGCTATTGCACAACCCATGGATCACTGAAGAAATTAAAGGACAAATCTAAAAATATCTGGAGACAAATGAAAAGGAAAATACACCATACCAACTCATATGGGATGCAGCAAAAGTGGTCCTAAGAGGGAAATTCATAGCAATACAGGCCCACATTAACTAAGAAGAAAAATCTCAAATAAGCAATCTTAAACTACACCTAACAGAATTAGAAAAAGAAGAACAAACAAAGCCCAAAGTCAGCAGAAGCAGGGGAATAATAAAAATTAGAGCAGAAATAAATGAAATTGAAACAAAAAAATAGAAGAAAGTATCAATGAAACTAAGAGCTGGTTCTTTGAGAATATAAACAAAATGGACAAACCCTTAACCAGACTCACTAAGAAGAAAAAACAGGCTCAAATAGATAAAATTGGAAATGAAAGAGGAGAAATTACAATGGATACCACAGAAATACAAAGAATTATAAGAGAATACTATGAATAACTATATGCCAACAAATTGGACAATCTAGAAGAAATGGATAAATTCTTAGACTCATACACTCTCCCAAAACTGAATCAAGAAGAAACAGAACATCTGAATAGACCAATCACAAGCAAAGAGATTGAAACAGCAATCAAAAACCTTCCAAAAAATAAAAGTCCAGGACCAGATGGCTTTTCCAGAGAATTATACCGAACATTCAAAGAAGATTTCATACCTATCCTTCTCAAACTATTCCAAAAATTTGAAGAAGATGGAATACTTCCTAACACATTCTATGAGGCTAACATCTCCTTGATACCAAAGCCAGAGAAGGATAACACAAAGAAGGAAAATTATAGGCCAATATCACTGATGAAAATAGATGCAAAAATCTGCAACAAAATATTGGCAAAATGCATATAGCAATACATTAAAAAGATCATACATCATGATCAGGTGGGATTTATACCAGGGACACAGGGATGGTTCCACATCTGCAAATCAATCAATGTAATATACCACCTTAACAAAATGAGGAATAAAAACAACATGATCATCTCAATAGATGCAGAGAAAGCATTTGACAAGATCCAACATCCATTTATGATAAAAACTCTCAATAAGATAGGTATAGAAGGAAAATACCTCAACATAACAAAGGCCACATATATGACAACCCACAGCCAACATCATACAATGGGGAAAAACTGAAAAGTGAAAGCCATCCCTCTGAGAACAGGAATAAGACAAGGGTGCCTGCTCTCACCACTCTTATTCAACATAGAACTGGAGGTTTTGGCTAGAGCAATTAGGCAAGAAAAAGAAATAAAAGGAATCCAAACAGGCAATGAAGAAGTGAAACTCTCACTGTTTGCAGATGACATGATCTTATATATAGAAAACACTAAAGAATCCATTGGAACACTAAAAGAAATAATCAGCAACTACAGCAAAGTTGCAGAGTACAAAATCAACTTACAAAAATCAGTTGCATTTCTATACTCTAATAACGAACTAACAGAAACAGAACTCAAGAATACAATCCCACTTACAATCACGACAAAAAGAAGAAAATCTAGGAATAAATTTAACCAAGGAGGTGAAAGACCTATACAACAAAAACTATAAGACATTATTGAAAGAAATCGATGATGACATAAAGAAATGGAAAGATATTCCATGCACATGGATTGGAAGAATAAATATAGTTAAAATGTCCATACTACCTAAAGCAATCTACAGATTCAATGCAATCCCAATCCGAATCCCAATGACATTCTTCACGGAATAGAACAAAGAATCCTAAAATTCATATGGGTCAACAAAAGACCCAGAATAGCTAAAGCAAGTCTGAGAAACAAGAACAAAGCTGGAGGCATCACAATCCCTGACTTCAAAATATGCTACAAAGCTATAGTAATCAAAACAGCATGATACTGGTACAAAAACAGATGCACAGATCAATGGAACAGAATTGAAAGCCCAGAAATAAAAACCACACATCTATGGACAGCTAATCTTCGACAAAGGAGCTAAGAACATACAATGGAGAAAGGAAAGTCTCTTCAATAAATGGTGTTGGGAAAACTGGACAGCCACATGGAAACGAATGAAAGTAGACAATTATCTCTCGCCATGTACAAAAATAAACTCAAAATGGATCAAAGACTTGAAGGTAAGATGTGAAATTATAAAACTCCTTGAAGAAAATATAGGCAGTACACTCTTTGACATCAGTCCTAGAAGGATCTTTTGGAATACCATGTCTACTTGGACAAGGGAAACAAAAGAAAAAATAAACAAGTGGGACTTCATCAGATTAAAGAGCTTCTGCAAGGCAAAGGAAACCAGGAACAAAAAGAAAAGACAACCCACTAACTGGGAGAAAATATTTGCAAATCATATATCCGACAAGGGGTTAATCTCCAAAATATATAAAGAACTCACACCACTCAACAACAAAAAAACAAACTGATCAAAAAGTGGGCAGAGGATAAGAACAGACATTTTTCTAAAGCAGATATACAGATGGCCGACAGGCACATGAAAAGATGTTCAACATCACTAATCATCAGGGAAATGCAAATCAAAACTATACTAAGACACCACCTTACACCCATTAGAATGGCTATAATCACCAAGACAAAAAATAATAAATATTGGAAAGGGTGTGGAGAAAAGGGAATCCTCATATGCTGCTGGTGGGAATGCAAACTGGTGCAGCCTCTATGGAAAACGGTATGAAAATTTCTCAAAAAATTAAAAATAGAAATACCATATGATCCAGCTATCCCACTACTGGGTATTTATCCAAAGAACTTGAAATCAACAATTCAAAGAGACTTATGCACCCCTATGTTCATTGCAGTGTTATTCACAAAAAGCAAGACATGGAAGCAACACAAGCGTCCATGGACTGATGATTGGATAAAGAAGATGTGTATATATATACAATGGCATACTACTCAGCCATAAAAAAAGACAAAATTGTCCCATTTGCAACAACATGGATGGACCTTGAGGGTATTATGTTAAGTGAAATAAGTGAGACAGAGAAAGACAAACACCATATGATTTCACTTATATGTGGAAGATAAACTAACACGTGGACAAAGAGAATAGGTTAGTGGTTACCAGAGGGGAAGAGGTTTGAGGGGTGGGCACAAGGGATGATGGGGCACATATATATGGCAACTGATAAAAAATAATGTACAACTGAAATTTCACAATGTTATAAACTATTATGACCTCAATCAAATTTTTTCAAAATGTTTTCTCTTCCTCAATTAATTTAATTATTCACATAGGCCTTTTACATGGATTTTTTATGGTATTTTTCAAAAGTACATAGAGAACTCACATCTTTCTGAGATATAAACCTTTACCGTTAAGATTTTTAACGAATTTTCCAAAATGCCCATATAACCATTATTATAGCTCTCTGTCAGAGCACAAAGCCTGCACATTTTTGTTGTGTATAATGCCCACAGATTCATCACTTTGTTGTTCACTCTCAGGGTGATTTCAAACTCAAACACATTCTCACAACTTAAATTGTAATTTCAAAATAAATCAAATTCTTTACTTTCCTTTATTTATTTTTTGGTGAGGAAGATTGGCCCTGAGCTAACATCTGTGCCAATGTTCCTCTATGTTTGTATGTGGGACACCACCACAGCACGGCTTGATAGTGGTGTGTAGGCCCACACCTGCGAACCCCAGGCTGCCCAAGCAGAGTGCACGAACTTAACCACTACGTCACTGGGCCGACCCCCTTTATTAGCCTTTATTAACTACCCTGAAGGGGATGCATCGTCCACACTACAGCACTAGTTTAAAATATCCCTGTTGTTTCAGTTCTCTCTTGCTGTGGGACACCTAAAACTTAATGGCTTAATATAATAACCACTTCATTTATCTGCTCATAATTGTGTAACTTGGACAGAGCGTGGTGGAGAGGACTGGTCTCTACTCAATGTCTTTAATACTGGGGTAGCTGCCTCAGGGCTGGAGGATTTACCCCCAAGATGGCCTCACTGGCACGGCTGCCAAATTGGTGCTGGCTGTCATCTAGGTGGCCCCCCGGGGCTGCTGCTGCTCACTGCTTGTGTTAGTATGCTAGGCCTGCCGTAACAAAATATCACAGACTGGGTGTCCTAAACAAAAGAAATTTATTTTCTCACTGTTCTGGAGGCTGGAAGTCTAGGATTAGGGTGCCCACGTGGTTGGTTAAGCATGTTGAGAGCTCTCCCCTTGGGCTGCACACATTGCCCTCCTATCTGTGTATTCATATGACTCCTTCTTTGTACAAATGAGGGGGGTGGGGGCGTGAGTGCTAGCTCACAAGTTTTCTGGTGTCTCTTCTTATAATGGCACTAACTCCATCATGAAGGCCCCACCCTCATGACCTCACCTAACTCTAATTACCTCCCAAAGGCCCCATCTCCAACTACCATTGCATTGGGTGTTTGGGCTTTAATGTATGAATTTGGGGGGGGGGGCACAAACACTTACCCCTAACAGTGCTGCTCCATGTGGCCTGTCCACGTGGCTAGGTTGGGCTTTCATAGCATGGCAGTCTTACAGTAGTCAGTCCTTATACATGGTTGTCTGGCTTCTATCTGGCAGAAACCAAATCTGCCAGGCATTCTGAAGGCTTTGGCCCCGAACCAGTCCAGTGTCACTTCTGCCACATTTTACTGGTGAAAGCAGGTGTCAAAACCAGCCCAGATTCAAGGGGAAGGAACTACATAAGGGTGTGAATGCTGGGAGGCATGGCACATGGGGCCACCAAAAATGACAGTGTCCTCCTCCCTTTCTTGTCCTATCCATTTCCCTCATACACCACAGTGACTCCCATGCCCCTCTCTCTGTCCAAAATGCTCCTTCTCTCCTACAAGCCGTAGCCTATCAACCTCTTGTCCTCCCTCTTTACACCCAATTCTGTATCATACAAACCCAAATGAATCTTGGACTGACAAGGAGAAACAGAACCAACAAAGCCAGAAGCCTTTTGTCGAGGAGGAAGAAGGGAGTAGCCATACATACTGTCACATTAATAATGTTTGCCCCTTCACCCTTCATTAGGGGAGGCCTTTGCCAGGGGAAGCAGTGCTTAAGGTACTTATGCATTCTCAGCACCACAGCTGCCAACCTGTCTGGAAGTGCATGATTCTAAAGCCTTCTATAAGATGGCTGAGATGTAGACAAGCATAGGCACTAGAATCTCTTTTATTTCTCCCAGGAAACAAACCTGTACTGGTGGGTGTGTGGGTATGAGAAAGAGAGAGGGGAAAAGGGAGAGAAAATAGAAAGAAGGGAAAGAGAGGAAGAGAAAAAAAGAGAGACTATGTACAAGATAATATCATGGATATAAAAAAAATGCATGCAAATTTTCTTCACTATGGTAAGTCTCCAGTAATTCTACTGACCTGTAATATAAAAAGATATTTTAAAAATAATATTTCAGCTTTAAAAGAATTCCTTGAGTTTGAATCAAAGCTTAAAGAACCTCGTGGGCTCTATGAGCACAGTCTGAAAAGGTCTGGCTCTCCTGGCTTCAGTGTACTTAGCCTTTCCATTCCTTCAAGGTCCCTCCCTCCTCATGGCTCTCCACATCTTTCCAGCTTTAGTTTCTGCTTTTCCCAGGTCCAGTTTTCAACAGGGAGAGAACCTGATTGGATGTGATTTTCCAGTTAGGGCAGACGTTTGTGGACACTTTGCAGGGTGCTGGATGTCCAGTCACCTGCCAGCCTATCTGGTGTAGAAGACAGCCGTTTCAGTGCAAGGTTCAGCTTGGGCCTGCCTCCCTCAAAGAGGCAGGGGCTGCAGGCCGGACAAGTTCCCTTGAAAGGGGGTGGTGAGAATATCAGGTACTGTGATCGAGAGCCACCACGTCTAGAAGATCTCCCTGGCTTGTCTTCTGAATTAAACCTCACCTCCTCCCTTCCAAGCTAGCGCCACTCCAAACCACTGGGAGACCCTTAGCAACGAACGCTGTTTCATGCCTCCAGCCTCTGCACATCCCATTTCCTCTGCAAAGAAGAATGCTCTTTCCACTTCTGATTGCCTGGAAAACTCCTACTCTTCCTTCAGCAGTTGGTTCTAAATCATCGCATCTGTTAAGTCTTTCATTATCTCTCTTTTTTGGAAGAAACAGACTTTTAGAGAAGTTAAGTGACTTTCCGGATTCATACTCATATTCAAGAAAATCTAACTCCAGAGCTCTGACGCAAAACGCTACAGGTGTTACTCTCAACGAGAGAAAAGGGAAGTGACTCTTTCGGGGAACTGATTCACGCTCATCTAGTTCTAGAGACCTGCGCATGTCAAAGACCGCAAACTCCTAATCAGGGCGGAAAGCAGGGACTCTGCGCATGCTCAGAGCGTCGGCGAACCGTCTCCCCGCCCCAGGCCGGCTCCTTGAGAAGCGGCTCTTCCTACGACGAACCGGTTCTTCCTACGACGATCCGGCTAGTCCGCCGGAACTGAGCTGCAGCGCTGCGGGTTCCCGCCCGGAAGAGGCGGCGGCTGCGCCTGCGGGATCGGCAACATGGCGCGGTGGGGGAGTAAGGTAGAAAGATCAATGGGCTTGGGCCTTGCCGGTGCCGGGGATCCGGAGGGGGGCGGTGCGGAAGCAGGACTCGAGAAGTCACGGCGGTGCCTAGGAGCGAAGAGAGCGGGGAGATCGTGGTGGTGGGCTGGATCAGGAGGCCGGACCGAGGGACGCGCTGTGAGAAGGGCTGGGGTTTCGGAGTCCCCAGACCAGACTACGAGCCCCGCCGCCCCCCACCCTCCGCCCCCTCAGCCCTCCCGCTTCTCACTTCCCCTCACTGTCCCGCTCTGTCCCGCTCTCCAGCCCACCCCCCGACCCCACCTCCTCGTGGCTTCTGAGCCTGGGTTTTTAAAATGAATTTGAGAATGGAAGTTAGCCGTGGCTAGCACCTCCCCACAGACTTGTAAAGCTTCAGAGAGGGCCTTTGAGTAAAATAATTTGAACTGTAAAGGGTCATATTATTACCTTTATAATATATATATATCTCATATTTGTGAGCTAAACGCTTTATTTTTATTTCATTTAATATTCACAACAACCCCAGCTTACACGTGAGAAAACGAGGCATAAAGAAAGTGAAGTGCTTAGCCCAGGGTCACCCAGCCCATTAGTGGTGGAACCCGGATTTGTACCCAGGCTAACTGCTTTCAGAGCCCTGGAGAGTGTCTGTGTTGCTAGGAATCTATGACCCTCAGTGTCCCAGATTAGTAACAGATACTATGGTGAATTTTTTAAATGATTTTTTCAGTATAGTTGGAGAGTGGTAGTTGTCTCTGCAGGGTCACTAGAGGGAGGTGTGTTCCAGGGAGGAGTTCATCCATCCACCCATCTGTCCATCCAGACATCCATCCATCCATCTGTCCATCGGTCACTAGAGGGAGGTGTGTTCCAGGGAGGAGTTCATTCATCCATCCATCTGCCTATCCATCCATCTGTCCATCAGGCACTAGAGGGAGGTGTGTTCCAGGGAGTTGTTCATTCATCCATCTATGTGTCCATCCATCCATGTAGTTGTTCATTCATCCATCCGTCTGTCCATCTGTCCATCCATCTATCTATCCAAAGACTAGACCCCTTACTAGGCATCTGGTATATAGATAAACTAAACAAGATAGGGGTTTGAGTGACTGATCCCTAGTCCCCTCAACTGTCCGTTGGGAAATGTTGATTAAAATGATTACAAACATATGATGCCACTCACCTCCCGTTTTACTCTTCTTTCAGCTGCTGAGAACTTTGCAGCTCTTGTGGAGCAGCTGTTTATGGCAGGTGGACTTGCAGCAAAATTCTGACAGCCTGTCTCGCTTCAGTATATAAGTGAGGGGCTGCCACGCTGCCTTTCCTGGTTTTCTTACTCCTGCCAGAAAGGAACTTAAAATACTACATAGGTCATTCTTCTGCTTCCAGACAAGATGTTCCATATTGTGAAAACTTGTGATGCCATTTTTTGGGTACCTGATTGCTAGCAAAAGACCTTTAGTCCTCTCACAGAGTTTTCTGGTTTAAAATAATTAGCTTTTATGAATGTGTATTAAATAAATGCAGCAGCATATTTTGGACTCAAGTTTTTGAGACTCTTAAAAGATTTTTATGCTCAGGGCCTTGAAACTATGGGATGAAAGTTTTATGGCTCTCAAAGGAATTTTATAGTTTATTGCTACCTTTTCTCCAGACATGCTATCTTTACTCCGGAAATCTCTTAACATTAGTGCATTACATTCAATTCTTTGTAAATTAGGGAAAAACTTAAATAGTCTTTTCTTTCCATGTGTTGGCTGAGATACAACCAAATTTAGAAATCATTTATACCTCCTGATAGGAGCTTATCTAGGTTTTTCAAACACTTCTAGGATTAGGATACCTCTGCTTCAGAAAACAGTTCTTTTATTGATCACTTCTAAATGTTATTTTTCCTCCTTATATGGAGTCAAACCAATCTCCCTGTAACTTCCATCCATTGATCCTATTATCTCTCTTGTAGACTGGTCCTTTTATAACACAGCTGTTGCATATTTGGGGGGAACTATAATGTTCTGCTAAGTCTTCTCACCTGGCTCAAATAGCCAGTTTTTTTTTTTTTTTTACGACTGTTCCTCCCATCACATGCTCTCCAGATCCTTCTCTAACCTGCTCATTTCATGTTCGATTGTCATTAGTCTTTCTCCTAAGATGTGATGCTCAGAACTGTTCACAGTTGTCGTATGTGGTCTGATCAGTACAAAGCCCAGGTGAGACTGTCAGTGTCAAGGAATGTTAACTCTGGAAAACAACTTAGATCTCATCTAGTCCAACAACTGCTTCCAGAGCCCGTGAAGTAACAGGTTAAGTGACATGCCGGCGGACTTAGTTAATTATTAATAAAGATGGGACTGGATCCCAGGTCTCCAGATTGCTAATACAGTCTTTTTTCACCATAAAACCTTTCTTTCCCTTCCTTGAGTTCACTACAGCATTGATAGAACCTAAAATATTTTGGAGGATGGAGTGATAGGTGTAGGGAATGTGGTAGCTGTGTCACACTGGTGACTCGTTTGACAACCCACCCTGAAGTTGCGAGTTGCTCTTAGTTCAGGTTTCCTCCAACTCCTATTCAGTTAAAATTTGGATGCCAGATATAGAACTTTACGTGTATCCTTTTTACTTTGAATTTATTTTCGCCTATTTCCTTAGTCCCCTGCATATGTGATTGCTATCTAATCACTTGGCGTCTTTATTTATGTGGTTCCCTCTGCCTGTAACTCTCCTTGTTCACGTGATTGACTCCTCATTTTTTTAAGACTCACCCAAAGATCATATCCAGGAAGCCTTTTCTGCCTCCTTACCCTTTTCCTCCTCCAGTCTTGGGCAGATGCTCCTGTTCTGTGTTCTCTTAGTGCCTACTGCATACCTCTGTCATGGAACATTGTGCTAGTATTATTGGTTTAGCTGTCTGTGTGCCCTACTAGAATAGATTTAGCGTCTTAGTCTTCATTTTAGATCCTCAGTTTACAAACTGATTCAAACTGTTGGGGTGTATCATTTCAGTATATATAGATTGTGGCAGTCACTGATTGCCACAAAAAAGCTGTATAACAAACTACACTTCAAATCAGTGGCTAACAGCAGTAGCAGCTATTCTCATGCTGTGGGTCTGCAGATTAACTGTAGCTTGTGTTTTGAGCTCAGCTGGGCTGGACTTAGCTCTAGCCTGCAGGTTGTTTTCACATCTGCTCGCCATGGGTTTATTCTGGGGCTCGGGCTAAAGGAGCAGCAGCTCTCTGGAGCATGCTCCTGTCCTGGCAGATGCTTTCCAGCTTTTATAAAGTATCGAGACTATTTAAAGTTTCTCCGTAGTGAACACTTCCCCTGCCTTTATCACATATCCCTGAAATATCGGTACAGGTTCTGGGAATGAAATAAGCATAGGACATGTCTCTTTTCTCTTTGTTCTTATGAGCATTATTAACATTTTCTCAAGTATGTTTTGGGACTTTGTTTCCAGGCAGCTGTTGTGTTGTGTATGGATGTGGGCTTTGCTATGAGTAACTCCCTTCCTGGTGAAGAATCCCCATTTGAACTAGCAAAGAAAGTGATGACCATGTTTGTGCAGCGACAGGTAAGTTTCGGATTGGCCTTGGGCGTGGAGCTCATGGTTGAACTGCCTGTTGCCTCCACTTAGTAAAGCAAGAGACCAGCCTCCTTACAGTGTCCAGCCCCAGTGTTTTTGGGAATCTGAGTTTTCTTACATATACTCACATGCAAGTCCAGCTATCACTAGAGCCTGATACTTTTTCCTTCCCTCATTTTGGCTCCTCCACTGGATATGATGGTTTTTATCAGACGCGAGGCAATGTAAAATAATACTTAAAAGTGCAGTCTCTAGAACCAGAAGGCCTGGGTCTGAGTCCTTGCTCTCCCCTGTCATTTACTATCTTGAACAAGTACTTCAACTTTTTTGTGCCTATTCCAGTTACCTTTTGCTGGTAACAAACTATCCCAAAACTTAGTGTCTTAAATGGCATTTAAAAAAAAAATCATCTCTCATGGTTCTGTGGGATGACCAGGTGGCTCAGTTGGGTGATTCTCTCTGGAGGCCTCTTGTGCAGGTGTTTCAGATGGTGACTGGGCCTGAGTCATGTGAAGGATCAGTGGGCCATATGTCCAAGATGGCTCACTCCCTTGGCGGTTCGTTGATCCCTTCTGGTGGCTGTGAGCTCACTTGGGGCTATCCATCAGAACCCTTACATGCGGCCTCTCCATGTTGCTTGGGATTCTCAGTGTAGCGTGTGGTTCTGAGAAGGAATATCCCAAAAGTAGATATTCTAAGAGACCTGCCTATGTGGCTTTTTATGACCTAGCTTTAGAAATCCCAGAACATCATTTCTGCTGCTTTCTGTTAGTCCAGCAAGCCACCAAGACCAGCTCACATTCAAGCCGGGGCGGGATTCGACTCACCTGTTGATTTCTGCCCCTTGTAGCTGATCTGACTGCTACTTTTGCTAAGTCCATGAAGTTCTGCTTCATTCACTGGGCGCTGCTGCCTCCCACCTGTCATCCTAGATTTTAACAAATTCTGATGACCTGGAGTCTTAAAGTGTCAAAGAAGAAGAGAATGCCTCTAACTCCACTCTTGGTTATTATAATTTGTATTGGTTGTATTCAAGTAGCAGTGCTGTGCCCCAATGTACTATAGATTTTTTTTAAGGAGAGAAATGGTTCTTTCAGTTTTTATTTTTGGCTCTGCCCCTTCCGTGGGAGTCTAAGTGAATCCAGAAGGCTGAGAGACAAACCTGGTGCCAGGCTCATGCTGCAGTCAAAATGTTCTCCCCTCTCCTGACTGAAGTTTTGTTGTTGAGCAAGATTGCTTGGCCTTAGATGGATTCTTGTCCAGGAGACAGACAGAATCTAGCTGGCCCGCCCCAGCTGGTGTGCTGGACAGGTTTGAACCCCAGCACCTGGGACCTTGTCTCCACGTACAGCTGGAAATTGTAACTAGAATTGTTAACAGACTGGGGAATTTAACAGACCAAACAAGAATGGAGTAGGACAGAGTTCCACCCTCTCCTCATGCAGGGTTCTTCCCATTGATGGAAATGTGTTATAAGTAGGTAGGAACACGATTTCCTTTTCCTTTTGTGTCAGATGCTATTTTTTGTTTTTATGTTATATTACGAAATGTTTCATAATGGAGGCAAATACAGAGAACAATTTAATGGAAAGCTATTTTCCTGTCATATGGCTCTATACAGTGCTACAGTAATACCATATTCATATGATTTTTTCCTTAAAAAATAAAACATTACTGATAAACTGGAAGCCCCTTGTGTATCCCTTCCCAGTCCTCTTTTTTCCTCTTCTTCCCCTTCTTTCCTCAGAATTTTCGTAGTTATTACCATGCATATTTTATACTTTTGGATATAAGTATATTCATAAATAAGATTTAGTATTGTATGCAGCTCTCAAAAGTGTATGTAATATTATATGGCGCATATAATTCTGCAACTTATTTTTTCTCAACCTTATGTTTTTGAGATTTATTCATGTTGATAAACATTGCACAGATTTATTCATTTTTTACTGGGATAGAATATTTCATTGTGTACCTATTCTGCAATGTGTTTTTGCATTCTCCTGTTGATGGATAGTTTGTCTCCAGTTTTGCCTTGTTCTAAACAGTGCTGAAGTGAACTTGTCTATTTTCTCCTTGTGTACATGTGCAAGAATTTCTCTATGGTCTCTATACCTGTAATACTGTAATATACTGTAAGTGAAATTGTTGGGATATAGGATATGAACCAGAACATTCTTTTTTTTAATCTCTGGAAAATTTAAACCTTAAATACTCATTCTAGAAAGACTGACTAAAGTCTCTCCAAATTATCCATAATTAGTTTTCATTGAGAATTAGAGTCTGATTTGGCTGGAGGTCGTGAAGAGTGGTAACTACCCTCCCATTTCCCCACCCTAAATTGTACTGAAATGAAGAGGGGGACCTGTAGTCAATGAAAAGTCTGCTTGGACCCTAGGGGTTGTCATTGTCCCATGGGCTATCTAACCCAATATTCTGTTGTTGACAGTAGCCCCAGGGATCTGTCATAGGGAGGCATGGTTGTCTTGCTCTCTGAAGGTTAGGCATCTGATGGCTTCCAGGTGGTACTCCATGGTTTTCAACCTTCTCACATTCTTCTTTAGGTGTTTGCTGAGAGCAAGGATGAAATCGCATTAGTCCTTTTTGGTACAGATGGCACTAAGAATGCCCTTGCTGGTGAGGATCAGTATCAGAACATCACAGTGCACAGACACCTGATGCTACCAGATTTTGACTTGCTGGAGGACATTGAAAGCAAAATCCAACCTGGTTCTCGGCAAGCTGACTGTATCCTTTTTCAGCCAGAGAAGGCTCTTAAAAATTTTCCTTTCATCTAGGGAATCATACTAGTTTGGTGAGGTTCTCTAAGTCCCTTCTCTGAGTATATGGACATTTTTGGCTCTGAGCTCATGGATGTGATATGTTTTAGGATTTAATGTGAAATTAAACAGGTTGGGTTGGGTGCCTGGACTCCAGGCCCACCAGTCACTTGCCCCTTCTCTGCACCAGATACTGACGGGTTGGGAGGCATCGGAAGGGGAAGCTACCAGGGGGTATATGTGTGTGTTGGCTACGTGCGGATGGTTAGATGGTGGTAACAAAACTGTTTGGACATAGAGAAGATATTTTTAGAAGAGTCTAGCATTAGCATGCTCTGTGCTTTCCTGGACGGAGGATATTTTTGTGCCCCAAATCAGACTGATATCCAAACTGAGATTTCCAATTTCTTCCACAGGTGTCCTAATTTTAAGGGGTTACTCATTTTTCTAAACAGTTGGTACTGCCATCCCTGATTGCTGGGAGGTTCTGCCGTGCTGGGAGTGGCTTACAAATGCTACATCATGGCTCACTTCATATTTAAGGATGGACTGTAAACATAAAAACGGGTTCCAGATACTATAAAATGGCATCATCAGTTTTGGTTAAATGAATGGAATATGTTAGATTACCTTACCTTTTAGTTTTATTTTTCCTGGTTATATGTTTCGGGATGTGTTCTTTGATACATAGCATATGTGAATATCCATTAGTGGCAAGTCCTTTTAAGTCATCACGTAGTCAGTCCGGTGTCCACAATTTCCAGCACTGTGGACTTCACTGGAAAAAACTTGCATGTTCTTGGCATAAAGGGACTGTTGGTGATATCTTCTGCCCTTAACTAGCTGAGTCCTGGATGCACTCGTCGTGTGCATGGATGTGATTCAACGGGAAACTGTGTAAGTATCTCAGCTGAAGAGAGTGAGCCTCTCTGCAAAAGTTGTGTGGGTTGATGTGTTCAGTGTACTGAGTGACTGTTAACCAAGCCGCGTGTTTGCGTGGCTGAAAAAACATTTGATAGAATGCAATGGTTCAGTTCAACTTCTCTTTTTAAAAGTTTAAAAAGAAGGTGGGCTGTACTTGGTGAGAATTTCTCTGGGAGCAGTGTTGGTTGGCTTATTTCAGATTCCTTCCTATTTGACTTAAGCTAATTACTAGGAATTTTTTAAAATACTAAGTGGTATGGTCCATATGTTAGTGAAATTGGATGTATAGTAACTCTGGCCAGCTTCCTAATTCATTACTTATTTAATAAATGTGCCTTTAAAATGTGTGTCTTTGAATACACACATGCACACATCCCTTGACCGTTAGCAAAAACACTTGCCCTCAAATCTTAGGCCTAAATTTATAATATCATTTCTCAGTTCTCTGTACGTCCTCTGCAAAATCCTGCCACTAGCCTTGTAAATGGAATCAGACCAGGGTGTTTGGAAAGGGAACTCTTGCAAGGCTGAAGTTGTAGTACTCTGGGGGAGTTCCTTGTTTACATTCTGCCTATGTGGAGGCTGGACAGTGGTCCTTTTTAATCATAGTGACCACATCTTTAACTGAAGTTAGAGTTAGGAAACCATGGACGTGGTATTTCCATAATGCTCAGAAATTTTGTCCAAGATGTTAAAAGTATGAATTATAACCAGATGATTATGTGCTTAGTAGGAACTTAGCCAAGCATCAACAATATGTGGACTTCTAGAATGTAATCACATTTGTTAACTCTGCCTGGGCTCATTCCTTTCCCTCTTTCTGCTCACTGACCAAATGCATTTGAATTCATAGGAAATAATTCAGGAGAATGATTTCTTCATGTGATAACTCTCTCTTTTAGAGGAAAGAAGTTTGAGAAGAAGCATATTGAAGTGTTCACTGACCTCAGCAGCCCGTTCAGCAAAGATCAGCTGGATATTATAATTCATAACTTGAAGAAATCCAGTATCTCCCTGCAATTCTTGTAAGACCGTAAGAATAATGTTTGTAGATGAACCCTGTGCTCTCGTAACACCGTGAGTGGGGCCCCTGAGAGAGCACTTGGTTCCAGGGTCTTCTCTTTGTGCTCTGAGCCAGAAGCTCTCAGATGGCTGATCTCAGCACACCTGCCCCGGTTACTCCCTGTGTTCCAGGAACCTGTCTGAGTTTTGGTGATAAAGGGATGAACATCACAGGGAAACACAGGAATTTAGCTCAGCAGCAGATGGTTTGCTCACTGTTCTTGGACTCAAAGCATTGAGGAATTAGAGGGATCTTTTGAGGACATTCTGTTCATCTCGTGCCTCCCTGAGGACTTGACCCAAATGATTACCAGATTGATGGTGTCTTCCCAAACAGCTCTCGAGAATCGTCTTATAGGCAGATGTTTTTAGGGTAGAGAGGAATGTCGACTTGGGAATCATTTTAAACACATACATAATGCTTATTTTTAACTCTTTTTCAGATTTAAAGGATACACACACATATATAAAATATAATTTGCTTCTGTTTATTTAGGAGATACACACATTTAAGGGGGAAATGTATCTCATAATTTGTTGGGGAGAAAGTCCCTCTTCCCTCAATAACTTGAATTGCCCCTCCAGGCATTTGCTTTCTTTACCTTACATCCTAACAGAAAGTTCTTTTCACTGTACTAATCCTTTCTGCTGCGTCTGAAACCTGTTTTTTCGGTCCTATTTTTGCCAAAAGCAGAGTGCTGGTATGGGATGTTGAATTCTTGGTCTTCTGGGGACACTCATTTTTCAGATTGAGGGCTACAGTGAGAAGCCTCCAGCTCAGAGTGGTAAGCCTTTGGTGTCTTTAAAATGTCTGCCAGGAAAGTTAAGAACCTTTCTTGCAAGTTATGTACCTCTTAAGACTAGTGAGGGGCATCTCCTTTCTGTGGAACTGTAGAAAAATAGTTCAGAATAACCCATCAATCGGGTACTTGTTAAGAAGGTACTTCAGAGAAATTGAGTGCTTTTAAAGTGACGCTTCTCTTCTTATTGAGTTGAGGTTTTCTCAGTACTTCAGAAGCCCAGCTCAGCTTCTGTTCCCTGTTCATAACCTCAGGATGCCTTTCCACGGTTGAAGCATACTGCACTTCTGTCAGTGTCATTGGAAAGAGCTACTGTTTTTTGTATTTGCAATACTGTAAAGCGTGCTGAAGAGGGAACATAGCCTTTTTTTCTCCTTGCTTGTTATTTGTCCGGTTGTATTTTTTTCTTCGGTAATATGCTTCCTGTGCTACACACCTCCAGCATATGAAGTAGAGTTTTAGGTTTTATTGTTTGGTGTATCCCATGTGTGAGTGGTTGTTCTAGTTGGACTAAAAAAATAACAGCAGGCCAAAGAAGCAGTGCGTGGCGAGCAGGCTCGTTTTTAGTTTCTTCTTCTGACGCCTGAGAAGGTTTATTTCTGGCTAATGCAGGGCAGAAAGAACTGTTATTGTAACTTCATTTTCCAGGGTAATTTCCTGATTCTTCATTTTCATGTCATTCTTCCCTTCTTTCTGGTCGATGTTATGGAAAGAGCAGGAACCTGATGCAAACCCTATGTGGCATACTCTGCTCCCTGGAAGCTCTTTAGCTGATAGGTAATACAGGACAGACAAATCAGTCAAGCTAAGAATATGTAGAAAAAATGTAAGCAGGAAGCCCTGTTTTAACTGTAGCAAATAAAGTGATAGAGAAATCGCTTTAAAAATAACCATCTATGTAGGGTGACCAACAGGTTATGTTGAGTGAACTGAAAAGATTGCTGAATTCAGTTGTTTAGGTTTCCAGGGGCAAAGTGAGGTGATATGCTATGGTAGAAAGAACCTTGCTCTTTCAGTGAGATGACTGAGGCTCCCTCACTTATGCTATGCCACTTTGGCCAAATTATTCCATCTCTGTAGCGTCAGTTTCTTTTTAGAAAATAGAGGTAGAAATCTCTATCCTCCTAAAGTATATGGATTAAATGATATTGTTCACATGCAAGTATTCATTAAGTGCCATATAGTATTATCATAAAATCTGTTTTGTTGATTTTTCAATTTGTATATTGATTATTGAATATTCACATGACTGGTAATCCCAATCTAGTTTTAGTCTCATTTCAGTCAAACAATTGGAGTGAAACACAAAAACAAAATGGGTTTTACTTATTTCTAACAATTAACTGATTTCTGAATAGAAATTCTATATCTACAGTAATAATGATAACATTATTTGAGTTTTAAGTATTTTATACACATTCTCTTATGTAATCTTCATAATAACTTTGAGGGATCATTAATGGGTGTTTATTTATTTGTTTTTGTCTGCCTAGAATATCATCTAGCCTTTTTTAGAAGGCATTCCTTCCTAAACTTTAGCCTCAAGGCTTAGGTGAAGGCTGGCATCTCCCAGATCTGGCCCCCAGGCTCCCCCTGATTCCTGGTTGGTGTGAATTTGAGAGTAGAGGGTCAAGCACTCAGTCCCTCTTTGGTGGGGAGTAGGCACTGTGAGCTTGAATGTGTTCAGAGGCAATGTGGAGGACGCCAGTCATAGAGGGAAGCCAGCATAAAGGCAAATGAGACGAAACCTGGAGATAGAGAGTGAGGAGGTCTAATGATCCTTGTGGTGTTTGAGACTGGTCTAATTATCCTAAGGCCATGTGCAGCCCTGCCCTTTCAATTATTTGGTTATATAAGCCAGTAAATTTCCCCTTCTACCAAATCAAAGCAGCTTTGGTTACTTGAAACTGATAGAATATTGGCCAAGGTAGATAAGTGCCATTTGACAGATGAGAAATTTGAAGCTCAGAGAGGTTGAGTGACATGCCCATTTTCTCATAGCTAGAGAATGACAGTCACAGGATTGGAACCCAGCTTATTATTTGGGTTCAGAGCTTATCTTCTTAACTACTGCTGATCTTTTCCTGATAGTTTGCCTTTCCCAATTGGCAAGGAAGATGGAACTGGGGACAGAGGAGATGGCAACTTGGGCTCGGACCACCATGGACTTGACTTTCCTCTAAAAGGAATTACTGAGCAGCAAAAAGAAGGTATTCGGATGGTGAAAAAGGTGATGATGTCTTTAGAAGGTGAAGAGGGGCTGGATGAAATTTATTCCTTCAGGTAAGAAGTGAAAGCATTGATTACAATTTACAGTTGTACCCATCTAAATTTCTCTTTTGATCAGAGGGCTCCCTAGTGTTTTTCTTTTTGTGGGCCACTCTTGAATTAGCAATTATTCTTTAATAAATACTCTGATTTTTATTAAAGAAATGGTGTACCAGCCCCAAATCCCCTTTTTTAAGTTTGTGTGATTGGCACAAGATTTCATGTTTATTTCCAGGACTGTGTCAGTGAAGTTTGGAAATATGTAGGTACCACAAAAGATTTAATAAGTCAGAATGTAAAAGACGAGTTAGTAATTTCTTTTATGCCAAACTTGGGGCACATTTCTTGGGTCCTTCCTTTTCATACACCTACTAAAAACATTCTTAATTGTAAAAAAGTGGTGTCATATCTGAGCTGTTCAGTATCCTCTTATCCTCTGACTTAGGTTTTAGAAGGCACTATACTGTAGCATAGTGATTTTTTAAAGACCTTTTGGTGACAAAATAGTTTGGTCTGGCAAGAAACAGCAACAATAAAAAAACCCCAAAATGTCAAGAATTTATAACCTACTCATTTCATGTGGGTTTTGTAAAGGCAAAATGATTTACGAAATGTGAACTCCCTGAAGTACCATATAACAATAAAGCAAACTGCTTTTTCCACCGTCCAGCTAGAGATTGTAGGAGAGACTGCTTCCTCTATTTGTGTTATTCTCAGCTAGAGTTGGACATATACTTGTTCAGAGCAAAGAACTCAGGAGAAGTCGTCAGTAGCATCTAGAACAGTACGTGTTTGAGGGGCCTGATTTGGTAAAAGTGGAAATAGAATACTTTATCATGAAGTATGTCTTGTGTAGTTTCAAATTTTCAGGGATAATACCACTTGATGTTTGCCAGTTAATTCTAGTTTATCAATATATACACAAAATACAGATATTTTTAGCAGAATTCTTAACTGAAGTAAAGGTTCAACAATTAGGATGTTTTTTGAGTAGTTAACAATGTATGTCTACTCTTACTTCTTTTCTCAACCACAATTTTTAAATATTTCTGCTGAGCTATAATTGACAAGCAGTACATCCTGGTTTTCTAAATATAGGCACCCTTGAAAAATTATAGGTAAATGGAAATTTTGGAAATTGAATTGTAATCGCCCAAGAGATTGGCAAAGGAATCAGTGAGAAATCCTGTAAAGTGATATTTCTTGTCATAATATGTGGTGTAATCATATGTGCAAATATGTGTTCCTAAGTTATTTCTCTTTTGAATTCATAAAGAAAAATTATAGGCCAATACAAATTACTGTTAAAAAAGTTAATTTTCTGGGGCCGGCCCAGTGGCGCAGCAGTTAGGTGCGCACATTCTGCTTCCGCGGCCCGGGGTTTGCAGGTTCGGATCCTGGGTGCGGACATGGCACGGCTTGGCAAGCCATGCAGTGATAGGCATCCCACATATAAAGTGGAGGAAGATGGGCATGGCTGTTAGCTCAGGGCCAGTCTTCCTCAGCAAAAAGAGGAGGATTGGCAGAGATATTAGCTCAGGGCTAATCTTCCTCAAAAAAAAGAGTTCATTTTCCTATAGCCCAGCAAGGAAGGAAATTACTAACTATGTATTGTACTAGCAATTTGAAGCTACTTTGATTTTAGGTCTGCCATGAAGGTGTAGACCAAAGGTTTGCCATCCAATACGGAAGCCATTATCCACATGTGGCTATTTAAATTCATTAAAATTAAGTAAAATTTAAAATTTAGTCCCTTAGTCACACTAGCCACATTTCAAGTGCTCAGTAGTGTGTTGGACAGGCACAGTTAGGAATAGAACATTTCCATCATCGCAGAAAGTTGTACTAGACAGCACTGGGCTAGACTCATCCTCATCTAGAAGACCTTGGAAAGATAACTCGACTTCTACTTGAGAAGGTTCAAATCTATTGCAGAATTGATCCAGTTGTTCTCAGATGTTACCTTTTAGATGCTGGTCCTTATAACTTCCCCTGGAACAGAATCCAAACCTCATGCTGGTTTTAGATGTGACTCATACTTGGACAGGGAGTGTCCTACGAGACAGGTTGGACCTAGTACATATTCATCCCCCAACATCTAGAGCTAAGGTGTACTGTAAGCTTTGGAAGCAGCGTGTCAGGTAGAATGTCTACTATTTGTTGTAAATTATTTCTGAAAGTTATTTCTGAGTCTCTTGAGGCCTCTTTGTCCATAATTCTGGATAACGTCAGATAATTCTCTTTACTTCGTTCTAGATGTGTTTTTCATGTGTACCAAGGGGATCAGTCATAGCCTGGACTGTATGCCTTGATTGTGTTTGGTCATTAATTCCTTTGTTCTTTATTTTTAGTGAATACCGCCAATTCCACCTGTCTCCTATAATCTTCTCTGTTTTTGATTAGGGACCAGATGCAGTAGAATTGATTCTTGACTTACGTTCAAAAGAGGTAGCATTCTCCATTGTGTTTGTGGCCTCAAGTCCCCACCTCCCCAGTCAGAAACCCAGAGTTACCGGCTTTACCTTGAGACTCAATATGGGCTGCTACATTCCTTTATCCTCTGGAGAGTCTTTATTTAACTCTCTCCATTATGTGCATATACATGCGCTTTTTATTTAGGAAGATTGGCATTAACTAAAGCATCATAGAGCTTTATATCACCTTTTGATATCCTCGAACAGGGGTTCTTATCCTTAGGTCCATGGTTTTCAGGGAGTTGGTGAACCCTTTATATTGTGTGTAGATGCATTTATGAGTGTGCTTTATCATATCCTCAAAATGTCCTTGGTCCTGAAAGAATGTTAAGAACAACTGGCTGAGTTGAAAGAAAAGATTGAATAGGGGAAGATAGAGATGTTCGTTGTCACCTGTCAGTAAAGTAATTCAGCTCCTTCTATGCCAACCCAGTTGTCTCCTGGCTCTCTCCCAACTTGTGGTTGTCATTTTCCTGCCTTCCGCTGCTGTTCTCTCTTTACGATCAACAACAGCTCACTTCTCATTTAGAAAACTAAGCGCATCATCCAGCACAAGTTAACATTTTAAAATTGTTGCTTTTATTATACATTTTTCTTTGTTAAGTGAGAGTCTGAGACGACTGTGTGTCTTTAAGAAAATTGAGAGACGTTCCATACCCTGGGCCTGTCAGCTGACCATTGGCTCCAATTTGTCTATAAAGATTGTGGCTTATAAATCGGTAAGTAGTAGCTGCACATTGTTTAAAGAAATGTTACCAGGCGGACAGATATGCTTATATAAGGAACTGACAGTTCACGTGTGGGCTACTTAGTACCATAATTACTGCTTTTCTAACTGTTCTACCTGTTCGCTTCATCTCCATTTAGCTTTTATGTAAAAGGCATGGTAGGAGAGGACGTTTCAAGATTTGTCTATAATAGAGGTTGATTCCCTCTTCCTTCTCTTCTCTCCATTGAGAATTGAGTGTTAATCATCAATTCCAGGCCTTTCTCTTGCTCTCTTTTCTTTGTAAAGAAAGAAAATGGAATGCGTTAAATTGTGTCTTTGCAGTGTCACAGCAGAAGTATAGGTATGCACCAGGGTTAAGTTCAGAGTTTTGAAAACTCAGTCACCTGATTCAGTGATTAATGATAGGGTGGTAACAGCGTTATGAGGTATCAAGAAATGTTGACTTGTTACTATGAAATTACCTTTTGTAATATATGTACATTTTTATGTAATAGCAAACTTTCAAAAATGAGGTGCTTTTAATGAATTATTTGATGAAATTCCAGTTTAAGTCTCTGATCCCTGCCTCCACATGTGATCTTCCTTGCGTTTTTTCTTTAAATGTACAAAATAAATATATAAAGTCACTTAGATATACAAAATATACGAAAAGGTGTTTTCATATATTCAAGTGTTTTTTGTATATTCATGGTCTTAATTCCAAAACATACTCTACATCCGTGAAGACCTTGGAGATTCTGTTTCAGGTTCCATCAAGGCCTAGAATAGTGTCCTTGGGAATGGAAATACAGTCTCCTTCCTTCTTCTTTTTTCTAGTTTTCTTTTCAAACTTTCTTACTGATTTCTGACTACTTATAGACTGCTCTCCCTGCCTTCTCAATTGGAAAACCGTGGTAACAATGTATAATCCTCTTTTATTAGATGGTCTGAGGGTTTTGTGTAGAAAGTATTTGAATATATACAAATATTAATTTTTATCCATGGATTACCATGGGGGAAAAATGAAATGTAGACAGAGTTATGAAATAAACTAAAATTTTCACAATAGGCAAAAGCAAACAAAACCATTTAGCTGGGGGAATTGTTCTGGATTTTTTTCTGTAAAACAGAATATATTAGGTTTTCATCTTTTGTCAGTTGGAATCCTAGCTTTCCTTGTTTTCCCTTGATTTTTCCTTTGAAACTAAGATTGTAC
This sequence comes from Equus quagga, assembly GCF_021613505.1. Lineage (NCBI taxonomy): Eukaryota > Metazoa > Chordata > Mammalia > Perissodactyla > Equidae > Equus > Equus quagga. The sequence goes on along the minus strand of NC_060283.1, from coordinate 53,031,516 downwards.
AGGAGAAAGTTAAAAAGTCTTGGACAGTTGTTGATGCAAGAACCGTAAAAAAAGAAGATGTACAAAAAGAAACAGTATATTGCTTGAATGACGATGATGAAACTGAAGTTCCGAAAGAAGAGACCATTCAAGGTATGCCAATAAGGAGTTTTCACTTTTGCCTAAAAGGGACTTTCGTCAAGGTGACATGAATTTGTATTATTTGGGATTTGTGTTCTTGTTTGCTTAGAGACATTCTCTGGGTTCTGGAGACACACCTGTTTGAGGAGTCGTGAGACGCCGGGTCCTTAGCTCCTCTGCTGGGTCTGCGGCAGGGTGTGCCCGGGAGTGCATCTGCGTGATTGTTTCTCTGAGATGTAAATGTCAGGTGACAGGACTTCATACTAGTCTTTGCTTTAACGTTTGAAACTTCCTACCTGGGCGAATACTTTTATTAATGTGCCTGAAGCAAGTTTTTTGTTTCCTCTATTTTATTTTTTACTTCCATAGTGATTATTTTTCTGAGTGCCAATTTTAGGTCTTAAATCCTGCCAGATATGCTCTGTTGAGGTAATTCAGGAGATAAGAAAAAGTCATTTGTGTTTGTTATATAGCTGTGTGTTCACTAGGATCTTTAAAGTGGTACTTCATATATTATACTCATCTGATCTGTATAGTCTGTCTAGATGGCATCTCACTACAGGCTTAGAAACTGAGAGTGTCTGAATGTTCAAGAGCAAAAATTATGATGTACCAAATGATGGTTAACTTAGAACAAGGATCTTTATATAAATTTATTGCCAGACTATGTGCTACCCAGTGTAGTTTTAATTTGCAAGCCTTGAAATAAATTCCTTTCATCTGTGGCACTGTATTACAATGTTTGTGTAGCTTTTATGTGTTGTAGGAAGTGACAGGAGAGTGGTTAAAGGTGGCGATGGTTATGGTTCCTTTCTTTCTCCTGATAGATTATTTGTAGAATGTAAATAATACCCTCTAATCTCTACTAATTCTTTAATTCATTTCAGTAGTATAGTATAGTTAAGAACATGAATTTTGGAGTCAGACCTGGGTCAGAATCATGGCTCCATCACTTGCTAATCATTTGATCCTAGTATAATGACTTGCCTATAGTGGGAGGAATAGCTTAATTAAAGGCATAAGACCAGGAAAATAGAGGGCCTCCTCAGTGATCTCAGTAGTTGGGTTGGTGTATTGGGAATATACAGCTTGGTGCACGAGGGTAGCATCTCATAGACAAGCTCTATTTTTAATCTTCCCACAATCTAATGAAGCAGGCGCTCTTGTTATTTCCATTTTTCAGGTAAGGGAATTGAAGCCAAAAGGCATTCATTACTGTATTCAAAGTCACATAGCTAACAACTAGCAGAACTTAACCCCAGGACTGTCCTCCCTCAGAGTCTGTTCCTACACACTGTTCTGAGTTAGGAGCGGCTTTGCATGAGAAGCCGAAGGGTCTATTCTTAATGTTGAAAGCAGCATGGAGCTGTTTATAGTTATTTATTTTTTTCCTTTTTCTCCCCAAAGCCCACCAGTACACAGTTGTATATTCTTCGTTGTGGGTCCTTCTAGCTGTGGCATGGGGGATGCCGCCTCAGCGTGGTCTGATGAGCAGTGCCATGTCCGCGCCCAGGATTCGAACCAATGAAACACTGGGCCGCCTGCAGCGGAGCGCGCGAACTTAACCACTCGGCCACGGGGCCAGCCCCGAGCCGTTTATAGTTTTGAGGAGCAGGGTGTCACTGGACTGTGATTTAGGAAGATTAATATGACAGCTGCGTCTAGGGTGGATCAGAAGAAGAAGGGACTGGAGATGTGGGTGCCAATTCTTTGGTTGCAAGCAAAGAAAGCAGCTCTGGTTATCTTAGGCAAAAAGGAAATTTCTTGTTGGAGGAATGGAGAGGGAAGAGTTTAAGATGGTTGAGTTCAAAGAGCACAGACACGCAGCTTTTCTCTCTTCCCTTTTTGCAGGTACCCACATGCCTCCTTTGCTTGTCCCCCACTTTCTACGCACTGTTATCTTAGACAGAGGGGCTAGTACATCCGGGCAAAGGAATATGGTTTGATGTTGTAGTCTATTCTATACTTTTTTGCCATGTACAAAAATGAAAGTTACTGATTTGCCCTTTAAATAGAAGAACCCAAAAACATAAGACAATTTTAATTAGAATTTTCAACTTACTGTTAAACAATTCAAATAAGATGTCTGATGACAGAGAAAAGTTAGAAAAAACATTTGGTTTAGATACCGCTCATAACCATATGCTGTAGGTTTCCTGTTAATTTTTTGTTGGAATTTTTTAAAAAGATATATATGAAAATGGAAATGTGTTTCTTTTTAATTAAATATATGACAGCAACAGATTAACAGGAACAAACACTGGATCACGGAATCTGCCGCCCAGACACACAGGTTTCTTGTTTCTTGGAGTAAAGGTACACATGCTTTTCCTTTTCATTTACCCAAGACCAGAATCCTTGGGTTTTGATTCTTCTTCCCGCCAAACATAAAGACTATATATAGCAAGGGCATGACTTTCCCTAGAGCAGAGGCCCTGGCACGGGGCTGGTGTTTTTTAAGTAGCCAAGAGCTTGTATTTTTATGAATAACCTCAGTAATTAAAAAAAAAAAAAAAGTCCAATCTCAGAAATAAAATAAATGCAGAAACATATCCAGCTTATCAACTGCATGTTTCTGAATAGAACAGTTTTGGCTTCTTCCATTAGGCATTTGTTTATCCCCAGCGTGCATTTTTGAGAACATTTTTGTCCTGAAAATTTCCCATGAGTGTTTTTCTCTGTGGGTCTCCAGGTTTCTGAATAAATACGTTCTTATTATGTTTACAAATCATGATTGTACTTGAGTCAACCATGGTTTATCCTTGGAGGATAGCTAGTACATTACATTTGCTACATTCTTTCTTCTAGGCTGGATAATCATAAGATGACTAGATTACAGAATATGCTACTTTAAAAGTGAGATTGGATTTTAATCGTCTCTGTATGTCGTTTGTGTATCTGCTTCTTCCTTCTCCTTGTTGATCACTAGGGGCAGTAATTTGATTCCAGGGAATAGTGCATGGAACCTTGATCTGGAGTCTGCGTGGACTGTTAATGTATGCGTTGGGCTAATTTCAGTTTGTGGAAGACGAGGCCCCATGTGCCTAACAGCTGCTCTCCTCATCTTCTCTAGGGTACCGCTATGGGAGTGATATCATTCCTTTCTCCAAAGTCGACGAGGAGCAAATGAAATATAAATCGGAGGGGAAGTGCTTCTCTGTTTTGGGATTTTGTAGATCTTCTCAGGTACAGCACTTATTCTACTAGTTGTAAATGAAATAAATGAGCTTTATCCTCGTTATTTGAGATGGTGTGCTTTCAATTTGGCCCTTTTCTTTATAATATATATTTATTTCACGTCTAGTTTTTCTAAAGTGTCATCTAGGGGTTAGAGTTGCTATCTTTGATTTTTGAAGAGAAAAACCAAGATGTAGAGAAGTCAGCATGAATCAGAAGAATAGATTTCAATTAAAAGTCACTTCTTAGCTTTGTTGTCGGTCTTAACTCATGGTAGCCTTAAAGAAACAGCATCAGTTCTTTGCTATCGTATGGCTTTCTCTAAACTTAGGTACAGGCATACCTTGGACATGTTGTGGGTTCAGTTCCAGACCACTGCAGTAAAGAAGTGTCACATGAATTTTTTGGTTTTCCAGTTCATATAGTAGTTATATTTACACTATAGTCTATTAAGTGTGCGATAGCATTATGTCTAAAAAACAATATATGTATCTTAATTAAAAAAATACTTTATTGCTAAACAATGCTAACCATCGTTTGAGCCTTCAGCGAGTCATAATCTTTTTGCTGGTGGGGGGTCTTGTAATAAATGCAGTATCTGGGAAGTGGAATAAAGCAAAGCACAAAAAAACAAGGTATGCTTTGTATAGTTCACGTGTCGCTTAGTGACGGGGATGTGTTCTGAGCAGTGTATTCTTAACCTGTTTCGTTGCAGTGTGCACATCACAGAGTGTACTTATGCAAACCTAGATGGTATAGCCTACTACACACCTAGGCTGTGTGGTGCTAATCTTATGGGACCACCGTCTTATACACAGTCTGTCTTTGACCGAAACATCCTTATGTGGCCCATGACTGTATAATGGACTGTTTCATAGGAATGGAGGTCTAGTTGGGTTTTGAATGACCATAGACCTCTTTAAAGTATTATTGATTTATGCCAGTTACCCTTCTCAGTGCCCAACGAAGAGGTCTAGGATGTGAAACTTAAAAATAAATCATATTTTTTTAAGACACCACTGCAGACACACAAAATAGACACAATGGGAAATGCAGTAATTCACTGAAGGCTGTGAGATACCATGTACTATCTAGAAAGGGTTATTGAAGATTCCTCGAGACCTTAGATGAAATGTTCTTGAGGTGGGCAACCAAAGAAGATGAACAAGCATAAAGTGTATCTTTTCAGGCTCTGTTGGAATGAAGAGATTTTTGTTGCTTCTAGAAGAACTCAAGCAAGAATTAGAATAAAAATAAGTATGCCCGGTATACTGGATTTGAACCTCGTGTTGCTCTAGCGTATAGTCCTTGTGTCGTTCAGTGTTAGAATAATCCTGCGAGGTTAGGGAGAATGTTCTTCGTGATATGCCTATACTGTTAGATGCGTTTTTAAGACTCGTAAGCCAAAAATTGGGACTATTTACTTAAAGTCGATATGAGTTTAATGGTGAGAAGAAATACTTTTTGGAAGTTGAGAGTCTAACAATTCTTTAACAAAATATGCTTTTCTTAAAAATAAAAGTATTCACCTTGGGAGGTATATAAACCTAAACCTTCTGGTTATTAATGGTGGTGCTTATGAGTCTCTTCAGTGAACCAGAGCCTTCATTCAGACCTGTTTGTAGCAACTGCCTGTGGGCGGTGGGTCTGCCTGGTTCCAGACAGGCAAAGAAGCCCTCTCTAAAGCGCCAGCAAGTATCATGCAGGACTCAAAAAATGGAAGTCACCTGTGCCAGGCTGGGAGCCAGGGCCTGTTAACTAGCCAAGGAAGAGCGAGCTGAACAAAAAGGACATTTATTTCAAAAGGTTTTTATTAACTTAAAATTAACTTTTAAGTCATGAATTATTCTCTTAATTAACTTTTTGTTGTTTTTAAGCTCTCAATTATTTCTATCTTAAGTACAATCTGAGACAGATACAATGAATGTAATTATAATAGCTACCATTTTTTGAGTGATGATAATATTCCAGTCAGTACACGGAGCTTTGTATATAAGTTCCCATTTAACTCTTATTGCAACCCTCTTAGGGAGGCGCCATGATATGTGTTTTATACATTAGGAAATAGAAGTTCAGAGCTGTTAAGTCACTGGGCCAAGGTCACCCAGCTGGAAGATGTTAGAGGTGGGTTTTAAACCAGGTCTCTCTGACTCCAGAGCCTGTGTATGCCATTAGTCAGTTGTCGTCTGCCCACCGGAGGGACAGGCTCAGTTTTGAATAGTCTAGTTTTTACAGTAATGCCTTCATGTAAATGCATAAGATCACATATTTTTCCAAATTCCCTTAAAGTGAGGGAAACTAACATTTCTGGATTGAGGTGAAACTTTTCATTGTATAAAATAGGTTTTTTGTTTTTGTTTTTTTGAATTGTGAATACTCTTCTCTTTTAAATTTCCAAGAGTCCGTTCAATTTGACTTCCTCCAAGATGTCAGTGTTCTAGAAAAGAATTTAGCCAAAACTTCCCCTAAATGTCTGGCTGTTCTTTGAGTGGTCATTTAGATGCCTTAGGAAAAGATATCATTAACTGTTCTTTAGTCAATCAAGAATGTTACAGATTCTAATAGGAGGGCAAATACTGTCTGTAGCAAACTAAACGTATAGGATTATTCCCATATTTCTTCAAATAATGGTTTTCACATGAGGAATGGAAGTGGAGATGGAGGGTATTTGAATTATATGGGCCTCACCCCACACCTTTGAGACTCAGTCTTCTTGAGCTGCTGTTACTGTGAAAGTGCCCATGATTTCTTGGCCTTAGAGGGGGAGGGCAGAAAAAACATTTGACAAGCATTGCCCTGGGTGGCAGATGGCATATTTCATAATAAGCTCCAGGCTTACAATCACATAGATCAGAGAGAAGTTGATCTTGGTCAGTAGATGCAGGTGGTTATGATATTAGGAACTCTTCAATACTCATTTTCTAGTCTTTGACTCTAATACTCTGCTAGATAAGTAACTTAAAGGGGCGAAAGGACATGCAGCACTTACTTTTGTTTTAACTAGTTTCCGTCCTCCAGTCCTGCCCCAAAGATTAGTTCTTTGCTCTGATCTCTCTGCAATTCATCAGTGCCTCATTGTTGCTCTTAGGATGAGGTCCAGGCCACTTACCTTTGCTCATAAGAGACTTTCTGATCTGTCTTTGCTAAGCTTGCTGATCGAATTTTCACCTTTTTCACCTTTCCCCTTGCACTCTGGTACTACTCTACTCCAAGAGCAGTTCCCCAAATGTACATGTTTTTGTGTCACTGCAGACTTATCACATTATTATCTCTGCCCAGGACACTTGTGCCCAGACTTTTATCTTAGTTCCAAACATCCTTTCAGTCGTGACTTAGGTGTCACCATTTGCAGAAGCGTTCCCTGACCCCTCATGGCCAAACTGAATGCCTTTCTTTTTTTTTTTTTTTTTAAAGATTTTATTTTTTCCTTTTTCTCCCCAAAGCCCCCCCGATACATAGTTGTATATTCTTCGTTGTGGGTCCTTCTAGGTGTGGTATGTGGGACGCTGCCTCAGCGTGGTTTGATGAGCAGTGCCATGACCGCACCCAGGATTCGAACCAACGAAACACTGGGCCGCCTGCAGCGGAGCGCACGAACTTAACCACTCGGCCACGGGGCCAGCCCCTGAATGCCTTTCTTATGTGCTCTTGTCGCACTGAACTGTAGGACTGCACTGTAGTACTGTACTCTTGGTTCTTGTAACACTGCACTTCATTTCCTGTTTGTCTACCTGAGCTCCTCAGGCCAAGACTACATCCTCTTCATTATTGTGTTTATAGTCCCCAGAAACAGTGTTTGGCAGATACTGGGTGCTGAGATATTTATTGTCTTGAATTGAATTGAACCTCAAGTAATAAGTTGTTTCTAGTACCTGTCAGTGTTTTTCGGTAAGTGTTTTGAATAGAATTTTTTAGTAAAATGTGGCATTATGGTCTTATGTGTTACTTATTTTGGATGGAAACCAATTCTTTTCCTCCCTTACTCTTGCAGGTCCACAGGAGATACTTTATGGGAAATCAAGTTCTAAAGGTCTTTGCAGCGAGGGATGATAAGGTGAGTTGACCGTAGGTCTTTGAGGTAGCGCCACAGAATTGAATTGTCATTTTAAGTGAGTTGCTTTGGGCTTTTCTAGTTTAAAATGACACTAATTCTCACAACAGCAGTGGGAAAATTCACTGACCTTTAACTCTGAAAATGGAAAAATGATAAATGAATTTGTCATAGCATGAGGACAAGGCTTGAAGACATAGTCCTACAATTGGAGGCCAGGTGAGTACTGAAAACAAAAACATTTGAACAAATGCATTTAGGTGTGGGAATCTCATGGTCAAATGTTCAGGAGGGTTGGGGTCAGGTTGACATTTTCATTTTCCTATACATTAAACATTTAGTGCTGGCCCGAGCATCCTGGAGAGGAGCTTCACTGACTCAGTGGACCTCTTCCCGCACTGAGAAATTTCTCTTTTTGCCCTTCCCTCTCTCTTTGCTCTCTTCCCACCTCCCTAAGAGATTCTGTCTTCAGGCTGGTTTCTGGCTAACAGCTCATGACTCTTAGGTTCTACACTCACTCCTGCCCTCTCTGTAAATATTTTCTATGTAGCTCCCAAGTCAGAACTTGTTATTTCCTTGGAAATACTGATATTGACTAGAAGATCACAGTCTTGTGTCTAAGACCACTTAAGCAGGTCTCCAAGTTCGAGAAATATCTGCATTTGAAATTAGTAAACTGAATGCAGAAGGCTTGTTTGGGGTTGGAGGAGTGGTAGTCTAAGTGATCTGGGCCTCTTAGGCCTCTTTTTCTCCTCACCTCTGAAGGGTAGCAGGCTGCTGATCCAGTGGATGGGTATGCCGTTATTCTGTTAGAACAGTTAAAAGTAGGAGAAGCAGCGACCTGGCTTCCACTCAGTACTGAATGGATTCGTGAGAGCACAGTAGGCATGTGTGAATCCTCAAATTTGAGAGTCCTAGTTCATGGATTCTCCTGAGTCAAATCCTGATGGGAATCATGCAGTTGTGGTATATATTGTCAACACAGTTGCATTTTTAACTTCTGCTGAAGTTTTAACTCCTACTTATTGTCCCTTTAAAGAAAATTCAGATCACTCTGTGTGCTTGCTGGGTGTGGAGTGAGGAGTATCATATCACAAAGCTGTGTTGAGGCACATGTGATTATAGACACTTTCTGGCTAAGGGCAGCCTCACAGGCCTGCATAATTTAGATCCAGACTCTTACAGACTCTATAGATCATGGGGTCACTTTGAGGTCACTCAAAAAATATCTCAGGGGCCGGCCCCATGGCCCAGTGATTGAGTTCGTGCACTCTGCTTCAGTGCCCCAGGGTTTCACCAGTTCAGATCCTGGGCATGGACATGGCACCGCTCATCAGGCCATGCTGAGGTGGCATCCCACATAGCACAGCCAGAAGGACCTACAGCTAGAATATACAACTATGTACTGGGGGGCTTTGGGGAGAAGAAAAAAGAAGATTGGCAACAGGTGTTAGCTTAGGGCCAATCTTAAAAAAAAAAAGTTTCATCTACTAATAGCAAAAGACTGCTCTTTGGTGTCAGTTCTTGATGTCATAGTCAGAGAGTACTATTAACTAATTAGAACTTATGAGAGAAGCAGGGGAGTAAGGAAACTATGTTGTGTGCGGACTTCAGTAAAAGATTGCACGGAGGGGAATGTGTGAGTTGGAGAGTAGGGGATGACAGAAATGATCGCCCTCCTTGTGCATTTAGAGGATTATCGTGTGGAGTAGAAATTAAACCAGGGGCCGGCCCCGTGGCCGAGTGGTTCAGTTCACGCTCTCCACTGCGATGGCCTGGGATTTCGCTGGTTTGGATCCTGGTCGCGGACATGGCACCGCTCATCAGGCCACGTTGAGGCGGTGTCCCACATGCCACAACTAGAAGGATCTGCAACTAAGATATGCAACTGTGTACCAGGAGGGATTTGGGGAGATAAAGCAGAAAAAAAAAAAAAAGAAAGAGAAATTAAACCATGCTTCCTACCAGGGGTGAATTGGAACCAAAGGGTGGTAGTTTTATTTCAGATGCAGAATCCTTTTGTCCACAAGGATTACCATCTCCAAAAGGATTGGTTCCTTGTGGGGTGGTCAGATCCCCGTTCCTGTAAGTTTCTAAGCAGAGTCTTTGTTACCACCAGTCACGTGTTGCGGAGGGAATTCTCTCATCATGTGGGTTGTTAAACTAGATGAATACTGTTGCTTTTCAACTCAAATATTCTGTGATTTTGTGAATAATTCCTCCTAAACATATGTTTTCTCTGGTCCTTAGCATATAATTGTTTTTATATAGAGATCTACACTTATGTGCTGATTGGCCTGCGTGTGGAAGAGAAGGGGAGAAGAGAAAGGGAAGGAAATGGAGTTTTAGTTGCGTTTCCCACAGGTGTAGTGTTGTGTTACAATGTAGCAGTCATTCATGACCCCATCCTTCCTCCCTTTAAATATCCCAATCAGTCCTATCGAAGACACTCACATAAAAACTTGCCAACAAATTAGACATAATGTCTTCCTCAGACTCCCATTGTGCTTATCTGGTTTGTCTTATGGGACTTGTTAGAATATATACATTCTGTATTTGGTACATGTCTCGTTTCTGCTAGTAAAGAATATATTAGCTCAGTTAGATAGAGACTTATCTTTGTTTTCTTACAAGGTCTAAGACAGTGCCTAGCAAAGAATAGGCATTAAGTAAATATTCCTTGAGTTGAACTGAAAAGGTAATGAATCTATCATGAAATCTGTAGAGGATTTTGATGGCACGGTATTGAGGTCCTAGGTTTTTAGTGGAGGAAATGGGCGTATACATGGCTAACTTTGATAAGGGTTAACTATAATACTGAGAAGAGTACAGACAGAGTGTTTGGGGAGTGATGGAGAGGGAGAGAGCTGCCAAAAGCAAATCTGAAATGGAGAGGGCCTTGAAAATGGCCCTTCTCTAGCTTCTAACCCTCTTGAGATACCTGAGGTCTAACCATATGAGCTATCTGCCAGCTAGTAAGCAATATGTCTGGATCTTAGGAGAGTTTTAAAGCTGAATATACAGATTTTTGATTCATCAACTCATAGGACTAGATAAATAATCTCCAAGTAGAGTTTTAGAGTGACTGGAGGAGAGAAAGGCCCAGAGCAGAATTTCCAGATTAGTCGGAAGAAGAGAAGAACTGGGGAAGGAGTGGCCCACAAGGGAGAGTAGTCAGGGGAGGGGTTTCTGAAGTCAAAGAAGGAGGAAGCGTAGAGAAAGGGGGATGGCAGATGCTGCTGAGAAGTCAAACAAACAGCATGGGAACCAGGCAATTAGGAGGTCATGGGTGACTTCAGAGGATAATTCCAGTGAGGAAGTGGGGTCAGTAGCTGGATTAGCTTGAAACAGAATCGTGTCCTAACTAGTGAAAACAGCAAGGCTATTATTTCATGAACTTTAGAGGTGAAGGGAAAGAAAGATACAGATAGTAATTTATGAAGGGGGGGGCACAAAGAAAGATTTTATTTAGGAAGGCTGAGGCTTGAGTTTATTTAGAGGCAAGGGGATGAAGCACAAGGAGAAGGACGATTGAAGTGATAAGAGAGGGAGTTTAAATAATAACGTTCCAGAAGAGGTACCGTAAATGTGATCAAATGCACAAGTGTACAGTGTGGCCTTGACATGGGTAGAAGGGCGCTTTAAAAACAACTCTGGAGCAGAGAGAAAGTGGGTCTGTCTCCTAATCCTAAGTCTGTAGCTTTCTTGTGAGAACCCTCGCGCATTGGATGCGTGTAAACGTGTGCCTCCTTCTTACTAGGCAGCTGCAGTCGCGCTCTCCTCCCTGATTCATGCTTTGGATGAACTAGACATGGTGGCCGTAGTTCGATATGTTTATGACAGAAGAGCTAATCCTCAAGTTGGCGTGGCTTTTCCTTGCATCAAGGACATCTATGAGGTAAAGCCCACAGGTGTTTTATTCATGTTAATTTTTCTTTCCTTCAGTTCCTGTGTTCTAAACAGTGCTCCTCAACTCTTCATGTGCCTGGGAATTACTTGGGGGATCTTGTTAAAATGCAGATTCTGATTCTGTAGCTCTGAGGTGGGACCAGAGATTCTTCATTTCTCACAAACTCCCAAATAATGCTGATGCTGCTGGTCTGGGAACCATCCCTTCAGTTGCAACGAAAGAGCATAAATTATAAAAGTATGAGGAACTTTTTATTAAATCACTCAGTAAGGTTGACCGTGACCTTCTGTGTGCCCAATCCAGTAACCTTCTCTTGATTCTCATCCTTCTTGACTTCTCAGAACCTGATGGGAATAGAGATTACCTGTATTTGTACAAGTGAGCTCTGGATAAAGGTTGAGGATGTGATTCTGTTGTGATCCGTGTGAAATTCAGCTTATTCAGGGCCTTCCTATTTAAAATACAGATCTAGATTCTTTACCATTTCCTGTTGCTCAGAGAACTTTCTGTGGCAGAACTGGAAAAAAAAAAGAAGGCAAATACCTTGACTTCCACGTCAGCCTTCGGTCACCTTGACTCCTCATCTGTTGTGTAGGTCATGCATTTCGTGGGTATTCTTTGATACTCTTTCTTTTAAACATTTCTTATATGTTTAATGTTCTTGTGCTCTTTGCAGTTGTGTACAGCTAATAACAGAAGTCAAAACACTTTACTTTCTGTGTTCCAGAGTTGAGCTGTCTGATTTTTTAAATACTTTTGTTGTACCATTTTCGCAGCGTTTGGGACCAGCTTCATATTTTTCCATTAATTTGATTGTTTCTGCTTTCCCCCTCCATTTCTCTGTAGTGTTTGGTCTATGTGCAGCTGCCGTTCATGGAAGACTTGCGGCAATACATGTTTTCATCCTTGAAAAATAATAAGAAATGCACTCCCACAGGTGAGTTTGTTTCCATTTTCCGCTCTAATTGGCTCCAAATGCAGGCTGTTCTTGGCAAATCACCTGTCTGCATCATTGGTTGGGGCCAGGATTTCACCTAGTGGAATTAGTTGGACTCAGATCTACTCGTAGGAATTCATCGTGTGTTTCTCCAATAGTCGGGATAGGTTTGCCCAAAACTCTCCAAGCCCCCTCTAGTTGCCCCCTTCTGCCTTAGAGCTTGTATCTAGGGAACAGCTTGCTGGAGATGGACGTACGTTCTCTATTGTGAGCAGGTTTGCCCTCTGCTGAATTGACGTGTAGTATCAAACCTGGGACTTCAGTGTCCTATGTAAAACACAATGTAACGTTGAACGAAAGGTGGCGGTGCTGGAGATTAACTGCGCTGTTCGCTCTTTCTTTGTAGTTTACAGTAACAGTCCAAGTCTTGTTCCTTATTTCCAGGAGTCACTTTGCGCTTGATGAAAAAAGCCTCTCTTAAGCATGTGGCTGCAAAGGTCAGGGTGCTCCTCAGAGTGATTCTCATGGTCGCAGCTCACAGTGTAAGACAGTGGTAATAAAACATAATAGTGGGCCAAATGTGCAGAACGTAAAAATAACACTCAGTGCCAAGTAGATGTTCTAGCTTCCACGTTTAAATCATGTCGCTGTAGGGTTAGGGAGCTGCGAGGCGAGTCTCAGAACTGGCTTCTCTCTGCGTGTTTCTTTGGTTAGACCCGTTGTGAGCAGTGTGCGGGAGAAAGGCCAAGAGTCAAGTGGGCCCCTAGTGCTGCACCCTTACCTTCTAGAAAGGGATCCCTCTGCGTCATGGTGGAGCCAGGCAAGGACTTGAATGTATAGAAGCCACCGGCATGTTACAGTATTCTGTCTCTACCTCTTAACAATTCCAAACTTGAAAGGAATAGAACGTTTAAAAATGAGAACTTTGTTGAGAAATTCAGTGAGAATCTAAAACATTAAATATCTTTCAGTCTATTGATTTATTTTCTGTGAGTTGACATATTTTTGTTTGCATTTTCTCCCTTGGAAAAATGGATCATTAAAACTGTTTGGCTTATTTCCCAAGTCAGCATTTAGGTAGAGGTGTGCAATGCCAGAGCGATCTGGCCTGCTACTAGCTTACAGTAGCAGGTGAAAGTCACTGAACGTTCACACGTACAGGTACCACCTCCTACCTGTTGCCAGGTGGACTTGCGGTAGTCGACTTAGGGTGGTAATGTTGTGCCAGTGCCTGAAACCTCCCCCAGAAAGTCCAAAAATGGGATGGAAACGTCTCATGATAAATATCTGTATGCTCTGTCATTTTGCGGTAGCTGTACAAAAGGGATGTTTGAAAAGGGGAAGAATAGAAGCATGATGGACGTTTTAGGAACTGCTTACTCTTTTTCCGAAAACTTTTGCCTAGCGAATGATCCCAAAACAGCGCTTCAGCTTTTCAGAGCTGAGCTGCTGTATGAATCAGCAGAGTGAAAGTTACGCATGGTAGTCCAGGTAGCAGTGTTTGTGGGAGAGTTGCCTTTCATCCGCATTGCTTCGGGCTGTGCCATTTTTGTTGACTTGGTAGATTTTTATTGAGGAGCGCTTGCTTTCTGTTAGGTATTAGCAGAGATGTAAAGAAGAGGACGCCATGTTTCTGCCCTCAAGGATCTTTAGTGTTTGGCTGGAGTGGGTAAGACAAGTACGCAAACGTGCATATATGCGGAGTGTGATTAGTGCCATGAGGTTTGTGAGGAGAAAGAGCCCTTTCTGACTTGGGGAGATTGTGGAGGAATCTGCTCACTCTGGTCCAGTGGTGTCTTTCTGTCAAGTTGGTATGCTCTGATACACGTTATATTAAATCCCTATAAAGCTAATGTTTCATTACTAAAGGAATTTTCTTTTTCTTTTCTTTCTTTTAAAATATTTTTCTCCTCTAGCTAATTACCAATTTTTTGACTGCTAACTCATTGAATACTGAATATTTTGAATCACCATATGGAAGTTGGGTTTTGTGTGGCTACAGTGCATCCTCTGGACAAACTCTTTGCTTTTGATACTATATTCCACTGTAAAACTTTACTAAATGGTAGAGAAAGGACCTAAGAGACCAGCTACTCTAAATAGCTCTTTTTACAAATTGGAAAACCAAGACCCAGGTTAAATGACTTGCGTAACTGGAGAATATTTTTGGCAGAGCCAGGCCTGTATAACCTGCCAATATTGCTATGAGTATCTGTGAATGGAGGCTTTTATTTGAGTGGAGAATAATGGAGATAATCATTTTTTTCCTTCTGCCTCTCTGTCCTTGTTTTAGAGGCGCAGTTAAGTGCTGTTGGTGCTTTGATTGACTCCATGAGCTTAGTAAAGAAAGATGAAGAGGAGAACACCATTGAAGACTTGTTTCCAACCACCAAGATCCCAAATCCTGAATTTCAGAGATTATTTCAGGTGAGAGAAGAAAGATGAACCAGTTATATTTGTTTTAAATGCAAGAGAGCCGAGTGAAGTTGGGTTAATTGGCTGTTCCCATAAAAACCTGTTTACCTCTGAGAGCCTCAGTTGCTCTGTTTAATGGAAGAACAATGCTTTCCTCTTCCTGTTAAAAAAGGTAAAAAACTCTGAGCTTTTAGAAAGAAGTTAGGATGCTTTTTAATTTTTTTTCTGGAGGAAGGCTGGTTTCTTTTTAAAAAAAAAAACAGGAGGTCTTTCTTTTATGCTTTTTACAAGCTTTTCTCCTCTATTTTATGGGAATGAGACTTTCCTTTGTTTTTTATATGCAAATAGTAGGAGAGTTTTTCTGAACTGTGTAAGAATATAACCGCTCCTAGGGAAGAAGTGTTCCAGTGCCACGTTTGTTGGAAATTTCCTCAAGTAGCATGGAGGTCAGGTAAAGAGGGTCTCGTGTGGAATTATTAAAGAGTAACTGAAATACAGAAAGATATAAGATCCGTGTTTCTGAATCTTGGGCCAGAGGACTTGGAAGGTGGAGGTTGGATTAAGGAAGCTGGGGAAGTTGACAAGAGAGCCGACTGTGCTGGTAGGAAGGGGAGGGGTGGACCAGGACTCGGGGGAAGGATCCCTCTGTGGGTTGTGACAGCGTAGGCTTCTCTGAACCCCACAAAGCTGAACCAACATCACAAGCCGCTTCTTCAGGCAAACTCTTACCTGCAGGGGCGTGGAGGGCGTACTCCTGCGGGGGGTGGGGAGGCGGGTAGGAGGGGTGGGAGGCTCTGTGATGGAGAGACCATTGATTTCCCTTTTGACTCACTTCTCAAAGCATCCTTAACTCAAGTCCACATTGGGGCCTGTTGTAATTTTGAGGAATCTTCTACTCAAAAGAAACTGTTTTTTTTAATTTTTTTGATGCTTGTAATTCCTTTAGTGAAAAAAAATCTTTTGTTCTAAAATTAGAATTATGAAGTTTAACGTGTAAAGGCCTGACTCAGTGAAAACTTTAGTATTCTAAGTGTGATCAAGTATAAATTACTTGTAAAAATCCTTTGGTGTTTTTGACAAGTGGACTTCAAGACCTGAAGGCCTTTGCCATTTGTGGGGAAGGGAGGAGCAGACCAGTTGGTGTGGAAAGCTTGCAAAAACAGGTCACTATGGTGAAAACTAGAAACTTCTGATACTTGGCAGATTTATCTAGGGTGGGTTCTGTTTATCTTCAATAAATGTTTATCTGGTTGATGAACAGGTACAAGCCATAAACGGAGATTGCTAGCTTTCAAAGCTGCAAGCACTGGCAGCTTTGATTTTTATGACTTACCCACATTGTTTTCTTTTGTGGGGGAAGAGTTTTTAGTATGGCTTATCTGTATAAAGAAGTATCATTGCTAGGGCATTTAGAAATTGAGTTCACTTTTTTTAAAATAAATATTTATCAAACACGAGCAATGCACCATGTGCTAATGATACTATAAACTCCCTACTTGAAAGGACCCGTCCAGAGGAGTGAGAGGAGTAGAGAGACGTAAAACCGATAGGTACAACAGTGGTAGGTGCAGAATGCTGTGGGAATAGGAGGAGATTCTTGCAAGTGGGCGACTTCAGGAAGGCTTCACCGAGGATAAAAGGGGATGCATGTTGTGACAAGGGCATGCCAGGCAGAAGAAGTAGCATATCCAGAAGCACGAAAATATGAAGAAGTGTCCGGTATCTGTATTTAGGAATCCACAAATAGTTCCATTTGGCTGGCGAAGAGGCTCTGTGGGAAAATGATGGAAAAAGTGGCAGGGAAGATAAGTGGCAGGTAGGTCGTGAGGAGCTTAGTGGTTTGGATTTTATCCTCTAGGCAGTGGGCAATCACTAAAGGATTTTGTCAGCAGGTAGGTAACCTGATTTTTAGAAAATAGCGCTGATGGTAGCATAGCAGATGGACTGGAGACCAGTTAGGAAACACACAGTGGCTTATGGGAAGGCTTGCATTAAAGCAGTGACCAAGGGAGTGAAGAGGAGGAGATCTCTTCACTAGAAGATAGAGTAGATAGAACTTAAGGGATTGGCTGGGCATTGAAGAGAAAGAAGAAGGTAACAGGATCCTAGCTTAGATGACTAGAAGGATGATGTCCCTGTTAATTATGATAAGGAATATAGAATGAACAGAAAAGGTAATTCATGTATTTTTGCACGTGTTAAATTTGAGCTGTCTATTGGAATCCCACTACAAACACTCAGTGGGCAGCTGGAAATAGAGATTCAGAGTCTAGGAGAGAATTCAGGACTAAATAAACAGATCTGAGAGTCCTCCTCAATTAGATAGAAACAGAGTGAATGAGATCACCTGCGAGAGTCTGCTGTGTGAGAAGCAAAGAACAAAGTCCTGAACACCAACACGTGAGTGAACAATTAAGGAGAAAGAGAAGAAGAGCTATTAAAAAACAAAACAAAATGTTCTTACCATCCTCCAAACAAGGTCGGAGAGGTAGAAAGCACTAGGAGAAGCTAGTGCCTTGGAAGGCAGAGGAAGAGGAGTGTCCAGAGGAAAGAATCAGACATTGCACGTTGGTGAGGAAAGGCGAGCCTAGCAAAGGGCGTTTGGGTTTGCAGTGAAGTTCTGATGGCCCTGAGGGCCTAGCGGCAGTAGAGTAATGGCGTGGGAGCCAGGCTACAGTGCTGGAGGAGAAAGCT
This sequence comes from Equus quagga, assembly GCF_021613505.1. Taxonomy (NCBI): domain Eukaryota; kingdom Metazoa; phylum Chordata; class Mammalia; order Perissodactyla; family Equidae; genus Equus; species Equus quagga. The sequence goes on along the minus strand of NC_060283.1, from coordinate 53,014,212 downwards.
TTACTGATGAAGGAGAAGGGAGAGAGAGGGGACCCAGGAAGCTACAGGAGATGTGGGACCCAAAATGAAATATTTATACCTGAGGGCAAATGAGCTGGGAGTAGGGGCAGAAGGAGCGAGAGACAGTTTGTTGGCAAGAGGTTCAACTCTAATTTTGGGAAGAAATGCCAAAAAGTAATCTTTTGTCAAGTGTACAGTTAACTGCCTTTTAAATGATTGATACAGTGTTGCTAAAATCAACATATTAGTAACTTATGAGTTAGCCATGTGGTCTGCAGTTTTTTCTCTGGCCTTTTTCCAATTGTAAAAATCACATCAAGGAGCAACAGTTGCTTAAAAGAGAAATAAGTAGATCAAGGGCTGTTTTCTCAGCTTCTCCGGCACTAAAAAGTGTCACTTTCTAATAACTTCATTTTTTTAAATGAATTGAGATTTTTGATGGAATTGGTTTTTTTAAAGTATATGCCTTTTGGTGAGGAAGATTGGCCCTGAGCTAACATCTGTTGCCCATCTTCCTCTTTATTTTGTTTTTCTCCCCAAAGCCCCAGTACATAGTTGTATATTCGAGTTGTAAGTCATTCTAGTTCTTTCTTGTGGGATGCCGCCACAGCACGGCTTGATGAGCAGTGTGCAGGTCCGCACCCAGGATACTGTTTACTATTTAAGTCTGAGTATCTTTATTATTTTAGAAGTGAGACTTCTACTTTACATTTTCTACCGGATAGGGAAACAAACCGTGGGGTAGTTTGAATCATGCACCTTGTGGTATAAAACAGTATTTTGAAATGGCAGGAGCTATTCAGCTCCCTGTTTTTTTCTTCAAAAGTATTAATGTACAAGTTGTTTGAAGGTGAGAACAGCAGGAGCCTGGTTCTCCAATCTAATTTTGGAATTCTCTAGCAAGGGAAGGAAAAGGTCAAAGAACTCAGTTTTCTTTTTTTCTTTTTTTCTTAGTGGTGTCCATCCTATTGCTGACATTCCTGTAATCTCTTAGAGTATTTACTCTCCTAGGCAGATACCAATGCTGCCAAGGCCTGGCTTAGCAGACTGAACGCTGTACAGGGGACTGGATGGAAGTGGCCTCCTGTCCAGATTCCCACTTGTGTGAGCAGTGGAGAACCTGCCCTGGCTTGAGCTGGGCCCCACTCTTGGTGCTGCCTCCTGACTCTTCTGTCAGCAACTCGAGTCCTGAGAAAGAGCGCTTTATCCCTTCAGCCACTGTCTGTGAGGTGCTTATGTGCCAGGCACTATTTTCAGTACTTGGAATTCAGCAGTAAACAAAACAAACAAGATCTCTGCTTTCAAGGAACAAGGCCAGATAATGAATAAACTAGCAAATTGATAAGATAATTTTAGATAATGATAAATGCTGTAAGAAATATAAAACAAGGGTAATGATAGAGAATGACCAGGTGGTAGGATGGGGACGAGGGCTTCTTCATACAGTGTCAGGGAAAGTCTCTCTGAGGAGATTGTATCTGAGCAAAGAACAGAATGATAAAAAACGGCCCGCTTTTGAGATCTCGGGGAAGGCAGAAGAGGCAGAGGGAGCACTAAGCACAGGACGCGAGGCCACAGTGAGCTTGGTGGGAATAAATGGAAGAGCCCAGTCTGGCTGGGTTGTGCGTGAGGAGGAGGGCGGGTGGTGATCGATAGGGGAGGTCTGCAGGGGCTGCGTTCTGTATGACTTCGGGATATAGTAAGGAGCTTAAGACGATGTTTGTTGCAGTAGAACAGTGAAAATAGATGCAGGGAGACCAGCTAGAAGGTGACTGTGGTGCCCCACACGAGAGGTGATGGTACCTGCACAAGAGTGACAGTAGTGGAGACGGACGAAGTGAGTAGACCGGTGGAGAACAGCCCAAACTCAGCACCCCGGCAAGGTTGGGACAGACCCGTGGTCTTATCTCTTCCGCAGATTTCTTCCCTGGACTCACCGAACATGGGCAGCTTCCCTTTAGCCCTTTAGTTTCATCCACACATGTCCTCTTCTAAGGTTAAGCAGGGGAGAAAGCACAGTGTGCTGAAGGGAGGGAAAAGGATTTTAACCAAAAGATTATAATCCCGCATTGTCAGGGGCTCTGGGAATTACGTGCCTTAGGAACCTCGAATATTCTCCAAGTAAAAGGAGCAGCCTCTTTTTATGAAATGAGGCTCCTTTCCAGGAGGGCTTCAGCTGGCAGTGCTGCTAGGCCTGGATCTGTTTTACAGTTGGTTTTAGGCATCACCAACGTCCTGCCAGTAGGCTAGGTGGTTCTGAGTCCACCCTCTTTGTTCTCTTTTCCATGTGCTAGGAATCCTATAGCCCTCCCAAGCTAAGGGTAGAGGATCCCCGATCAGAAAAGCATAACGAAGCCGTCTGTGATATCTACATCTGCATTTTAAATCCTTGTGTCTTTTCCACAGTGTCTGCTGCACAGAGCTTTACATCCCCAGGAACCTCTGCCCCCAATTCAGCAGCATATTCTGAATATGCTGGATCCCCCTACTGAGGTGACAACTAAATGTCAGGTTCCTCTCTCTAAAATAAAGACCCTTTTCCCTCTGACTGAAGCCATCAAGAAAAAGGATCAAGTGACTGCTCAGGACATCTTCTCAGACAAGTAAGTACTTGATGTGGCTGCATTCGGTGTTGGAGCACGTACGATCAGTGGTGTCCTAGAGGGCCCCGGACTACAGGGCTGCCTATGGGTTTGTGGAAGCACAAAGGTGGGAGGAAGAAACCTTTCAGTGTTTGACCCTTGTGTTGACAGTGTTGGTTTCTCCTATCTGTTCATTGTAGATGTATTCTATCCCTGCCCTTCACCTGGGATTTAGAGCTGCCTTGTGGGTTGTTGACTTGTTGATCAGCATCACATTCTTGGTGATTTAGGCAGGCTAAACAGTTTTTGAAAATCTAAGACTAAATTTTACCATTTTTAAAGTAGGGTGCCCGGATGAGAGGAGAGGAGTGAAGGTCATAAGGTTTTTTGGTTGGGACGTTAGGTGTCAGGAGAATATCATTGAAATTTTTGGAGAAAAAGTGGGAAGGAGAATGAAAAATGTGGACCTTCTTTAGCTATTACTAGATAGCTATTTACTATTTACTGTTATTACTGTGTCAGTGGTGTACTTGGTTATACCATTAATGAGGTCTTTGTCATTTAAGGATTGCAAAATGCTTATCGTATAATCCTGAAATCAAGTCACGTTTTCAGGCAGCTATTAAATATTTTCCCTCAGATTCTGTTCAGAATCTGTATTAATTTCCATTCAAAGCAAAACAAACTGTAAGAAGTTATTATTGATGATCTGGAGTCATTTGGGTGTGTAATGTTGATTTTACCAGGTTTAGGTTTGATTATTGGTGACTTTCTCCACCAAATCAAAATGATCTAATCATTTCTTTATGTTGCATTCTAAGATCAGTTTTAGACGACTTTTTTTTTCTTTTTTCTTTGATTTCCTTCCCACGGCTGTATCTTTATTGACAAAGTAAAGCTTATTATTTGTAAAAACCCCATTGGAGGAGTATTAATTTCCAAAAACCTTCACAATGTTCTGTAAATTGTTAATTTAGTGAATTATCTTCCAAGTTAAATAGATAGCTTTGTATTTTCTGTGTTTTTTAGAGGTTAATACCCCAAGCTTTGTCAGAATTGAAAAAGAAAACGAATCATGGGATTGACGGGTTCTGTCGTGCGCATGCCTAGCACATCCTGGAGAGTCTTGCATTTCTTTGTAGTCTGTCATACTTTCCTCTGCATAGGAAGATTGTCACTAAAAGTCCTCTTTCTCTCTGCCATCCTCATTTACCTATATCCCTCTGGATTCGTGTGTTAGAACAGTTCAATAAAATTCTGAGTCTTCTCCTCCCATGGCAGCCGTGCTGCAGACTCGCTGCAGTCGTATGGCTATTCTGTCTGCGGATTAGAGCTCTGGTTCCTGATCTTGATTACCTTCTGGTGTTGAGGGAAAGAAATGGGCCCTTTTCCCCTCCTTCCCTTGATTAAAATGTAAATTAGCTGGTTAAAAACCCGCCACATAGCCCCAGAAGGCTGTTGTTGTGTGGTTTGCTCCCTGCTGGGATTGCACCTTAAGCTCTCTTCCTACCCCTCTCTTTCCAGAAGCTGCAACGTGCTGGGCTTGTTCTTGGCTCCCATAATGGTTTGCTTGCGACACAGCCAAGTTATCTGCCTGGGGCCTGAGAATTATCTCACTCACACACACCTACTCACGCTCCTATTCTCTACCTTTTCTTCTTAGAAATCTCAGTTTTTAAGAACTGCAGAAATGACGCATTTAACGAATATTTATTGAGTGCCTCCTGTATTCAAGAATGACTCAGTCCCTTCTGCAAGGTTCTCAAAGCCCTCAGTGTTTATGATAAGACTCCCACCAGCTTTAGAAGTGGTCTCCCGAAGGGAAAAGAAACTAGCTAACCACTAACTGTATTTTTGTGTATATCTAGCACCCTGCACCCAGGGTATGTATTTCCAGTGTAGGGGTGAGGGGCTAGACCGGGGAGTGGGCACGTGTCTGTTCACGGAGTGGCAGAGGCCAAGACAAGAGCCCTGAGCTGGGCATCACTAGTTTTCATTCCAGCTTTGTCACCCTTGATCTGATTTTGGTTAAATAATTATACCTTTATGAGAGTTTTTCCTTCTAAAAACAGTCTCAACTCAAGAAGTATTACAACAATGAAATCACAGATATTAAAGCACTTTGAACTCTGGACGGAAGGCAGTAGTCAAAACCTGGAGCAATAACAGTATTATCAATAAAAAACACTGGGGGCCGGCCCAGTGGCACAGTGGTTAGGTGTGCACGTTCCGCTTTGGTGGCCCAGGGTTCACCTGTTCGGATCCCAGGTGCGGACATGGCACTGCTTGGCAAGCCACCCTGTGGTAGGCATCCCACATATAAAGTAGAGGAGGATGGGCACGGATGTTAGCTCAGGGCCAGTCTTCCTCAGCAAAAAGAGGAGAATTGGCAGCAGATATTAGCTCAGGGCTAATCTTCCTCAAAAAAAAAAAAATAATGAAATAAAATAAAAATAAATAAATAAGTAAAAACACTGAACATTTGAGAAGAGCTACTATTCATGCTGAACCTGTTGAATCCCTAGTGTTAGAAGTGATTTTTTCATTTCGTTTCAAGAGCACCATCTGACGTCTTAGTCCAAAAATGTAGTAAATATTACCTTTATCATAGAAAAACATTGCTTCCTTTAATGTTGCTGAACACGCTTGAAATGAAAATGTCATCTCTTGGACAAGGAACTTGCATGAGAATTAGGACATTGAGGTCTAATCCTGCTTGTGCAACTAACTTGTCTGTGATCTTGATTTCTTTTTGTCTCTATGATACAGATAGTCTAAAGTTTTCTACTTTTTTCAGGTCCCCTAAGACTCCTCCTCACTTACTGTCAGTGGCCGGCCTCACCTGGTTACTTGTTAAGACCTCAGACTCCAGAGTCACTGTGAGTTGGTTCCTTGCTCTGCAGTGTGACCTTAGGCACAGGTGTGACCTTCCCAAGCCTCAGTTTCCTCCTGGGTAAATGGCAAGAATAGGATTTCTGTCTCAGAGTTGTCCTCAGGGTTAATAGAGTAACATGCTGTCCACTGTGGCGTGGTGCCTAACACATGGTAAGAATACAGTGTGAGGAAATGATTTACAAGATCCTAGTCACGTCCCTGGCACTTTTTTGACTATGGCAGTGATGATCATGGTGGTGATGATTTCATGGAGAAAATAGAGGCCAGTAGGTGGGAACTCCTCAGTTTTCTGGCCCATCTTGTCTGAAAACATCTGTGTTACATCTGTCTTCATTTCCTTCTTTCCTGTCTCAGTGGAAGAGGGTACCTCATCCTATCCAAAACTAGTCCTTTCTCCTGTGTCCTAGGGTACCGTCTTCTGGTTCATCTGGTACCTTAGTCCACTAATAATTTCTTCCCTCTTTCTATATTTTCAGCTTCTCCCTCTGTACCATCTCCTTTCCCTCCACACATTAACATTTTATTTCTTTTCTCTAAAACAAAATAAAATAACCCCCTCAGCTTCCTCCCTCTCATTCTACCTTTTATCACCTTCTTTCCTCCCATAAGCCAGGCTTATTGTCAGAGTAGTCTACACTGCTTCTTTCCCCAGCACTCGTCTCAGGCCTCTGCCCCCACTGCTTCTCTGAAACTGGTCTTCCAAAAGACACTAACCACTGAATGTACTTCAGTTTGACAGTCCTTTTCTTTCTTGACCTCTTTCTAGAGCTTGACATTGTCCATTATACTTTCTGTCTTGGAACTCATATATCTTCCTTAACTTCGTCTTCTCCAGATTTTTCCTTCTAAACCTTTGACAGCTCCCTCTCAGATTCCTCTAGGGGCTGCTTTTCTTTCCCCACCAACCTTCAATGTTGCTGTTCTCCTCAGAAAGAGCTGTCATTTATTGGACACAGGTATGTGCTGAGGGCTTTGCATGCGTTATCTGTGTGGATCCTCCTGGCAGTCCTGTGAAGTGGTTCTTTCATTAACCCCATCTGAACGCTAAGGATACTCAGGCTTAGAGAAGATTCGAAACTTGCCCAGGATCACAGCTGGTTAAGTATTGGAGTAAGGATTTAAGGCAGGAGCACTGAGTTCAGAGATTACGCTCTACCATTATGCCATACTGCCTTGGCGATGATGTCCTAAGACCTTGTGTTGTTTCACATGTACGTCTTTAAAAACTACTAAATTCTCCATCCATCCTAATGCGTTTCCATCCTCTCCACTGAGTATCTTAACTGTCTGAAGATATCTCAAGTTCAGTGTGTCCAGAAATGACTTCTTCTTTCTTCTTCTGTGCTCCTTTCAGACCCTCCTTCATGCTGTTATTCTCTATTTCAGTGAATGACACCTAATTTCCAAAGAGTCATCCTTTTCCTTTACTTTCCATATCTAATTGGTTTACCAAGTTGTATTAGATTTACTCCAATCCACTACTTTCGTTTCAGGTTAGTATAGTGGCTCATAGCATTGATTTTGGAGTCAGGGGGTTTGGATCAAAACCCAGCATTTCCCTCGGTAGTAGTTAAAATTGGCCAGTTGCTCTGTGGCAAGCGGTGATAACAAATACCTGCCTTTCAGGGGCTGGACAGGAGAGTGGTTGAGAGCCCAGGATTAGTTGTGGACCCCTTATTAGCTACATGCTTTAGCCTTGGTTTGCTCATTTATGAAAGGACAATAGTAATAGCTGACTCATAGGGTTGTTGTGAAGTTTAAGTGAGACATTTTAAATATACTTAGCATAGTAACTAGGATATGGTAAGCATTAAAAAAAAAAGTTAGCTCTTATTAGCATCGCCCACTACCATTGCTTTTATGTTGTTGTAAGTGCCATGAAGTGGATTCCAACTCCTAGTGACCCTGTGGACAGCAGAGCAGAACCCTGTCCAGTCTTTTTGCACCATCCTCTCCACTTCTGGCTCTCTATCAGGCAGTGCTCCGTGGCTATTCACAAGGTTTTCGTGGCTAGTTTTTTTGGAAGTGGATGGCCAGTTCCTTCTTTTCAGTCTGTCTTAGTCTGGAAGCTCCGCTGAAACCTGTTCACCATGGGTGACCCTGCTGATATTTGAAATACTGGTGGAATAGATTTCAGCATCACAGCAACATGCAGCCACCATAGTGTGACAACCAACAGACTGGTGGTGTGGTTCCCTGACTGGAAAAGGAACCTGGGCTGACGTGGTGAGAGCGCGGAATCTTAACCACTAGACCGCCAGGGCTGGCTGGCTTTTACGTGGGCCTCCTTTCCTGAAATAACCCCTTATCTGATTTCCCTCATTCCAGTCTTAATCCCTTTCCAGTCCACTCTGCATTCTGCTACCTGAGTGATTTTAAAAAACAAATCTGATCACATTACTCCCTTGCTTAAAATTCTTTAAAGCAGTCATTCTTAATTTGTGTTAGATGTTTGTGTATGTGTGTGTTGGACCCTTTGGTAATCTTATAAAAAATTATGAACCCTCTCCCCAGGAAAATGCCCTAACATACTAAGTTTTGCATATAATTAGGTGGTTCACAAATTCTTCATGCCATCCTCGGACTCCTGATTAAAAACTTTCGCTTTAATAGCTTTCTCTTACCTTCAGCTCAAGATCAAATTCTGTTACACAAATGAGAAAATCCAGATAAGCAGAAAGAAGAGAAGTATCTATCCATAATCCAGCTACCTAGAGAACCACTTTCCTTCCTCAGTTTCTCTGTCTACAATTTGATTCTTTCTGTCCTCGTCTCTCATTACTTCCTGGTTCATACCTCATGCCCTGCCTAGTATAGCTGCTTGCTCTCCTCTCAAAGGGATATGTTGCTTACTACAATATTTTGTTAATTGCTTGTTTGTGTATTTTTTTTTATTTGCGTGAACTTCTTGAAGTTGTTGATTGTGTATTAATTTTTGTATACTCAGAGTCTAGAGCCTGGCTTAGTGGCCTAATATTTATTTACGTAGTAAGTATTAGGTAAATGTTTGGCTAAATAAGTGAATTACAAAATTTGTACATATTAAAGAAATAAAATGATAAAAAGAGAAAGAACAACAAATTACCTATGGTTCTGACATCCAAATGCAGCAGCTGTTAACATTTGTATGTCTGCTGTGATCTAGCATGGATAATTTCTACGTTCCAGGGTTTAGCTCTTTCATACATAATTTGGGGATGAGAATCATTGCCTTTTCCCATTTCAGACAGACCTTATGAGTTTAATATACGTAAAATTCCTAGTAATGCCATTAAATGATTCAGTCGTGAGAATATTCACTGTATTAAATTTTCACTACTTTCTGCTTATTCCTGGGCCTGCCTTTACCTGCCCAGTTCTGCAGAATTGGTATACATGCCTCCTTATCCTTCCTTCCCTGGAATCTTATTTTGGAGGGTTTAAGAAATTCTTCATGTGATTCAATCTCGTAGTCTCACAGAACTCAGCATCGTGCTTTGTATGTTAAATCTTCTTAATACCACTATATGAGTTAATGTGTATTTGTGGAAGAGAACAGGTGCACAGTTGAGATACTCATGGTACTTTTCATCATAGTGTTTTCAGTCTGGGGAGCAGACTGCAGTTCAGAGAGGAGCGTAACTTACAAGACTAAACTCTAGCTATACAAAACTGAATCTGCAGTCAGTACCTTCGAGAAGGTGTAAGATTCCAGGGCTGGTCAGTGGCAAAACTGAGACTAGAATCCAGATCTTTGTCTCCCCGTCTTCAGCAGTACCGTGTTGTCTGTCTTTTGGGAAGAGCTGGCAAAGGTTAACTGAAGTGGCTGTGACTTTTTTTTTTTTTTTTAACAGACTCATAGTCTGATGGAATTTCGTGCTTCCTTGGGTTTGTGCATTTTCCCTCCATTTTTGCCATCAAGGCCATGTGTGTTTATTTCTTAGTCTCCTTGAAAGAACGATCTCTGGATGACTCACCCCTTTTGATGTTTCCTGGTCCCCATCCTTCTGTCTTCTACTTTTCACTTCTTTGTTTCTCAAAGGGAAAAAGGCAAGTGGTGAATGGGCAAGATGTCAAGTAATAAAACTTTTAATTCGTATTTGAAAGGCCCTAATGATTACTTCAGTCCTTTCATATAACTGTAAGAGGAGATTCATTATTGAAATATTATTGAATAAGCCAGTTCATGCCGTATTTTTCTTTGCTTTATTTTTAGAATAACTTCTTCTGCAAGCCTCACTTCTGAAAATTGGGCTTTTGAACAAAAACACATCACATTTAGAAATACTAAATCTTAGTTACTAATTTCCTTTCTCATTCATCCATTTCTTGACAGCTGCTTTTGCCCCAGATTGATTATTTGAGGGAAAAAATCTTCCTATCTCTGTGTTCAGCAGTTTAAGGGGATCACGGGCAGAGTCTTTGCATTTGATTTTCTTCTCCTTTGCAGTTAACTTGACCTCCTCTTGACTCTAAGGCAGGCTGTTCAAGCCAGCGTGTTACTTGAGGCAAGATATCTGATACATGTCCTTGGAGTCAGCTTTGCCTTACCACACAGACGTTATTGGACTCTGTGAGCATATTGTCCAAGACAGAATTAGGTTTATAAAAGAACAAATTAAAAGTTTCCTTTTGAAAGGTTTTTTATAGTTTAAGACTTCTCGAAGAGCAAGCTCTTGCATATTTAATTAAGGATTGTCTAGTTTTGACAGCTATAAGTAGAAGCTTATAAAGCTCTCACATACACGATGGAGAACATGGGTTATTAGACGGAAAGGTCTTCTGTGTACGTGGGAAGCTAATAGCCATGAATTCTGAGACAGAAACTCACAAGTACTATCTGAAGAGTAAATGGGTCTCTTACTGGAATGCTGACCTGTGCTGCACTTTCTCCTTGAGAGGGCTTTGTGATGCGACTGCTCCTTGTCATTCCCGTGCTGCTGTGAAACGTGCCAAGGCTGCTCCAGTCAGGCCGTCAGGAGCTCTGAGGCTGGGAGAGGAGCCAAGCTCTTTGTAAAGAAGGACCAAGTGTGACTATTTATTTTTGCTGCTTGAAAGATAAATTTATGTTTTTCACATCAGCAGTTCTGGTTCTTGCATTGTTTGTTGTGTTTTAAGGTGGAAAACCCGTTTGTTTCTCTTCCAGCCATGAAGAGGGACCCACCTCTAAAAAATTCAAGACTGAGGAAGCGGAAGTCTCCCTTAGTAACTCCAGCCTGGCTGAAGGCAGAATCACCAGTGTAAGCTACACTTTTCCAGTATGCTCGCTCCCTTTCAGGAAGGTGGGGCTTGGCGGAGATTGGATCAATTTATATTAGTCCTTTAACATATCACTTGCTCTGGTCCGTTTAATACATAAACCGTACAGGTCCTCTCCACACTCCTCTTTTCTTCCTTTAGGTAATTATTATCAGTGAATTACCTGTAGAATTACCTGTGTGATCTGTAGTACGCAGAGCACTATATAATATATAGAGCATGGAATATCTCAGTGGTAGCACTTTTTGTAGAGAACTTTTGTTGTCTTCGTTTTGCAGCTTTTTGTTTCGTCAAAATGATAGGATAAGTGGGGGTTAGTGATAGGAGTCTTAATCTCCAAATATATGAAATTTAAGAGTATCACTCTCCTATTTCTTTTCTAATATACAACTGCATGTCCCCAAACCAAGAATCCTTTGAGACCTGAGATATTCTTTATTTAATGAGAAGGTTTTTGAAACTTGAACATATTGCCATATTTTAAGTGGAATTATTTGGAATCAGTGGATCTTAAAAGTTGCCCCTTGCTAGTGAAACACACTAGGAAGGATAACGCCAGGGTGAGCCTTTTCCCCACCTCAGAAAGAAATGCTCTCAGAATAACTGAACATCTGAAAAATGATTTGGATTTTATTTCAGTGTTTTACAGTAAAGGAAAAAATCATGACCTTATTTGTTCTGAGAGCTTTTCTGACTGCTATACCAAAGCAAACTGGGAACTTGAGTACATTTTGTACCAAAGTTTACCAGGCATAATGGAGCCCATTGTCTTCTCTCCTGTGAGCTGAATAATACCTAGGCCCTATTAAGGTTGGGACCGAAAGATTAAAGGCGTAAGTATGACCAGAAAGTGCCATATAGTGTGTTAGAGATTTTCATCTTTGAGACTTTCCCACCTCATACTGTCATGAATCTTTATACAGGATCTGCTTTTACTTTGGGGGGACATATTCACTTTGGGCATGTTTGTACATTCTGCCAAAACTTCAGTGTCAAAGGGTCAGCAGCAGTCCCCTAAAAGAGCAGTTAGTGAATCAAGCATCAGGCGTCTGCTTCTCAAGTCATCGTAGTGGGCAGGTACATTCTGGACTGACTCCACACCGCAGAATCCTCCCCTCCTCCTTGGGTGGGTGTCACAATGCTGCCACAGAGCCGTCAGGCTGCATTGGCCGGTGGCTCGGGTTGTAGTACTTCTGACCTCCCTGGAAAGAAGTGAGCTTGCATAAAGAGAGGTAAGTGAAAGGATAGGCAGCCGTTTGCCTACAGGAATCTGCTAGCTTTTAACAGAACCCTGGAAATGAAAATGAGTAGGAAGGGCCTTCTCTTTGTCTTTGGTTTTCTTTTATAAGATCACACTTACTACATTAAGCCATCTTGTATTGCTGCCAAAAGAGAAGCAATGTGCAGGTTTATTGTCTGTGGGTATATTCTAGGTTGGAAGCGTGAATCCTGCAGAAAACTTCCGTGTTCTAGTGAGGCAGAAGAATGCCAGCTTTGAGGAAGGTGAGTGGAATGCCGTTGGCTCTGCATTTAAGGGAAGGTGTGTAATAAGGGTAACAAATTTAAAGTCTAGATTAAGAAGTGTAGCATTTTGTTGTACTGCTTTAGATAGCAGTTTTCTTTCCTAGTGGAAAGATCTTTGTGATTGTCCCTTATTAGTGAGCACACTGAGGCGACAATAGGAGCACTCAGGGTAAACCCAGCACAGGTCTGCCCAAAGATAGAGCTCATTTATGGGTCTCTCCCCCTTTTTTTTCCCAGTGAGGAAGATTGGCCCTGAGCTAATAACTGTTGCCAATCTTCCTCTTTTTGTTTGAGGAAGGTTGTTGCTGAGCTAACGTCTATGGCAGTCTTCTTTTATTTTGTATGTGGGATGCAGCCACAGCATGGCTTGGGGAGCAGTGTGTTGCTCTGCGCCCAGGATCTGAATCCGCGAACCCCGGTGTGCCGAAGCAGAGCGTGCAACCTTAACCACTGTGCAACCAGGCTGGCCCCTGTAGGTCTCCCTTTTAAGGAAGCTGCGGACCAGAACCTTGGGGGTTTCAGTTCTACTGCATTGAAGTTCTTTGGGGTCTTGTGAGTGAGCTTAGAATAAAACACTGTTGTGTCGTATTTTCCTATTTTCAGAGATGCATAATGTTCTAGTCCTTGTTATAAGGGTCTGAGCCTCTTTATAGTAGTCCCAGCGAGACCTTGTTGCTGCCCCTAGATTTGATCCTTCTGAAATTGACTTCATCCTCGCATTTTTCTTATCATTTATAACGTAGAATTCCATTTAGGCTTGGGCTAGTATTAAAACAGCTTCCAGGAATGGACAGAGGGTCTGGGACCAAGGTTCGTTCACTTGCTTGCCTTCAGGTTCCTATTCATTTACCCTCTAAAGAGTGGCACTTGGCAGTTGTAATCTGGCAGGTTTGTGTATACAACTGTGTTGTATTCGTTACTGCTGCCGAGGGGCAGGGCTGTCTGTGAGCTGCCCTCTGTGTGAATGTTTATGTTCTGAGTGCACAGCTCTTTCTTCCAGCTTCTTGGCATTTTAGCAGGACAAGTGGCTCCTAAATGCCTAGAAACACTACAACTTATTAGTTTTGTGATCTGTCGTGTTTAGCATAGGTCTAGGTACCTTACTCCTTAGATTCTGAGAATCCTAGCCAGCTGCCTGGACCTGCTGTGCTGTGGCCCTAAGGCAGCCTTAACCAGCTGAGCCTTGAGAGGAGCATGCCATCTCCCAGGCCATTCCTGCTGGCAGGACCACCAGAGGCCAAGCCCAGGGGCATTTCCTGAAGTGGACCAGCTCCACCAGCGGGATAATCTGCATTCTTTTAGGTGGGGTATGTATATTTTGTGTTTTAACATCAGGGAAGAGCTTTTTACCCAAGAATTTCCATATAGGAGAAAAGCTTTTGAATTTTAACACAGAACAAAACTACATCTAAATAGAAGAAGGAAATCTAAGATTAGGATGACCACTTTCCAGAAGGATTGGTGGGAACAGTACTTCAGAATTTCTCTCCTTCACATATTGGGGTAGTCACAAGAGGCTTTCTCTGCATTGTACCTGTGCTGTTGTCTGTTTGGCTGCATATTGTGGCTGTGTGTTTGGAAGGTGGCAGAAACACTACTGTGACAAGTCAGTAAACTCTATGGTCTATCACGATTATTGTGGTTTTGAAGAAAGACTGAGGCCTTCTCAGTTTTCAATTATATGTTGTCGATTACCTTGGCCAGAGTCAAAGGTCCTCCCTTGGGAAGCGGTTGGCCTCCCAGGTTGGGGTCGGCGTGATCTCTTCAGGGCCTACATCTGCATCGTCACCATCATAAAGGCCGCCACTAGTCAGTCAGTGTCTGCTGTGTTCAAGTCCTACTAGCACCTTATTATGTTCTTTGTCTCAATTACCCACGTGGCAGTCCTGCAGAGTCATGTGAGCAAGTGGAGAAAATGTTAGAGCTTTCACAGCTGGTGCCAGGACTTCCTGAAAAAGAGGAATGTTTTTATTGAAAAAATACTTAGATAGGTGCTTGGGGTAGAGACTGAGTCTCGTGTCCAGGCTTCGTTTTTGGTCAGTATCGGCGTTCCGAGGAGGGAGAAGCTGCTAGCGTCATAGAAGTAGGAAAACTGGAGCTAGGTCAGGAGGAGGGGCTGAGGAGAAGAAGTACGCGGGAGAGGAAGTGAACAAATTTCTGTTAGGGCTCAGCGTTCTACAATATGTTCCGGCTCATGACTGCAATGCTCGGTGTCAGTAAACCTGTGGAATGCTTGGTCTCAGTGCTCTATTTGGGGAACCTGGTGAAGAGGCAGAGTTTTGAGGCTGGAATTACTTCAAGCGGAGCCAAGAAAGGACCTGAACGCACAAATTCCTGGGAATTTGCTCACATCTTTGGAAAACATAATGTTTTCCCTATACCCTGGAATTGGGGATTTGAAGCAGTCTTGTGGAAATAACAAGGGCAAGTGACCCCTCGATGGCATATAGGTTACAATAGGTAATGTTATCCCCTCTTTACAGAGGGAAAAACTATAAAACTGGAAGAGATGAACTTCTCCCAAAATCACACAGGGATTCAAATCTATGTCTCTTTCAAATACTGGACTTTACTACTTAGCCGTACTCTTTCTCTTGGTTCCTAATGGCCTCCTTTCCTACACATTTGTTTTTTGTTTAAACGTTGTAAGGTCATGTATCTCAAACCTTTGTGCCTATAAGATGGGATTTTTGATGAGTAGGCCATCCTTTTGTGTTGAAATGTGACTGAGTCCTGGCACTTTGCTAGTGTTGTGATGGTGGATGTCCCTCTGTACCTCCGTCTAGGACTTGGTCAGTCACAGCTCTCCAGTGACCTCACAAAAGCAGACTTTCTGCAGAGCTGGGGAACCATGAGACCGCCCACTTGTTAGCAGCTAGTTCTGTTTCATGGTCCTAACTTGGCTTCCCTTTTATCCTTCCCTTTCTTGCTTCAAGCTCCAGAAATTTGTTTCTTCGTTACTTTTCCTACCTTTGTTCTTCTCCTTGGGCATCTCTTTACTAAGACCCTTTGTGAGCCAAGACTCACTTCCCTTGCAAGCCCAAAGTACGCCTCTGAACTTTGAGCTGCCTCCCTGGTCTTGACCTTTATCCCTTCTAGAGAGCTCCGCCTTGGGCAGGGGAGGGTGAAGCCCCTCTCTTTTCTCCAGTATATCCATTTTTTAAATTCAGTCGCCAAAGGCATGATCAGTGATAGATAGTTATAAGATCGTTTTAGCCTGAATTAGAACTCAGCCCTTTCACCTATTGCTATAAACTAAAATGTGGGTGGAGTTCCTTCCTGTCTGGCCTAATAGTCTTGTAGTCATACTGGGAGCATTGTGAGCCAGTTCCCTGGACAGGAGCAGTCTGTAGGCAGCCACACGTTTTCTTCCCCTGTGGTTTCGGGGTGAGGGATGATCCCCGTCCTAAGCTTGCTGGCAGAGAGGAGTAACTAATCCTGAACCCCAGGAGGCTGTCTTTCTGGCTGCTGGTGCTGCTGTAGGCTGTCTTGGATTCTCTCTCCGGTGTCCTTTTTCTGGCCCCTTTTCTCCTCCCTCCCTACCCACCTCACCATTCTGTCACTGCAGTTTTACAATAGGAAAACTTGACCACAGCTGTATGTGTGACAGTCATCTCACAGTTGTGACAGTAGGGTTGTTTCCCTCACACGGTATTCATAAGCGCGTCACCGCCATCATCTGTGTGATGTCTCTCGTTTGTAGTTGTGGGTTTTTAGAAGAGCCTGAGGCCACCGAGTTCTTGGGCTCCTCAAGTCGAGGCTACTCACCTGTGTGAAGACTCCTCCACCAGCCGTTCCGCAGAGCTTCTAAGGAGGAGCACCATGGATTTTGAACTCCTTGACCTTTCCCTGCTTTTACTTAGGAAGAATGCTAAAATGGTCAAAAGATAGACAGCAAAAGCCATGTTACCGCAATCCTCCAAATAATTCTTGTGTGATTGAGATAGGTCTCAATTTATAGGTTCCCACCGAATATCAGATTATCAGGTAAAATAGCTTGAATGTACCTGGTATGGCAAAAACAGGTTCTCTGAGGACGTTTAGAGCCAGAAAAGACAGGTATATGGAGACACAAAAGAATGGAATGTAACTTTTTGTAACATGAGATGATTCTCTTCCATGGATGCTGTTTTTGCCACTTAGATTACAGCTTCTGTATTAGGCCTGAGTAATGACAGGGTGGCGGAGCTCCATTCCACCAAACTGAATTCTCAGGAGCATGATTGTTCAAAAAAACAAACCTGTCAAGAGAAGACATCCTCGGGAGAAATGGTCTGGACTCCTAGTTGGGGTCTGATATTTAAATTAGATTTATGTACAAGTGAGCAGTAATGTGCACATAGCCATTTCATTCAGTGATGATCACTTTATTCTGTGGCTCCTGAGGTGTTTCATTCTTCTCGTACCTGTTTCCTCTCTGGATCACATCTCATCCACAAGTCTTTTGCCTTTGTTCTCCAACCTACCTTGTTCTCACTCATAAAACATCCTTTCCATTTTAAAGGATATTTCCTAAAATTCACTTCTGCAAGACCTTCCAACACTACATAGAATGTGGTACAGTTGCTAATAAAATTGTGTCGTTCATCAAAGTCAGATAAACAATTTTTGCAGTTCTATCCCAAAGCACTAGCCCATTTGCACAGCAGTTTGCTTATATACATTATATGATTTTCTGCCCTGAATCAAGCCCTAAACCGTGGATTCTCAAGAGTTGAGATCTAGGAGAAATTTCCTGTGTGTCTGTAACTGAACCAGGTTCGTTTTTGCCGACTTCCCGGAAAGCCAAACACCAAGATGATGAGATTGCAGCAGAGAGAGGGTGTCATCACAAGGCAGCTACGTGAGGAAACGAGAGCATGAGTCTCAAATCTGCTTCCCCGAAAATAGAGACTCAGGCATACTTATGGGGTGGGGGACAAGGTGGTCTGAGATGTGGAGAGAGGTGATGGGAGGTGAGGAATTTGGTGATCTGCGCAAGCGTAGTCAGACTCCATGCCTCTTCCTAGGACCAATGTTCACAAAATGGTGTCGTTAGCGTGATCTGAGGGTGGAGTTTTTAGCCTCTTGATGTCAAAAGGTCGCCTATTGGACATCTGCACAGGCCCAGTTGATGAGCTGGTGGCCTCAACCAGCCTGAAGTGGACAAAAGGATTCTAATTCCTGAAGAACAGCTGACATGCCTATTACCATGGTGACCCAGGCTCCAGGAAGATGTTCTCCCTAGGAACCTAGTGGGAGTCAGATAGCATATTACCTAAACAGCACAGTTAATAATAGGTGGGTTAAACAGCTAAAAGCTATAATCAGTAATTGCAAAAAAGGAAAAAAAACTTTAGTTCCTAGCTACTTAATCATCAATGGCTAACTCTTTGCTGGTTTCATATGTGTGTTTTCTTTTTTTAATGGGCCCTGACTTAATCTTGGGTATGAATTATGTAACCTTTCATCGCTCTTTCCAGATAAAGATAGGAAGATAAAAATATGGCCTTTATTTGTTGTTTTGCACAGAGCTGGTAAATTTAAGAAAAACAAGTTCTGTTACATACCTTGAGCATCTTGAAAGAAGAATACTAAATACAAACAGTAAACATCTTTAGCCCTATAAAAGTTTTGGTGTTTTTTTTTTAACTGTTTGACATACTTAGTCCTTTCCCAAAATAGCAGTGATGTTTCTCGTCATGAGAGAGAAAATACATCATTACAGATTCTAGAGGATGAGCCTAGACTTTTTATTTTTTACTAATTATCTCACTTGTTCTTCACTGGATTCCTTTGACTTGTTTAGTTTTAAATTGTTAAACCCCAGAACTTGATGATCCAGGCTTATTTTATGCCTCATTTATCAATGACAATCTCATTTGAAAACAAAAATCAGTTTATTTGGAATTCGAAAGGATACCTGCGAAAAGGAGTGTTGTTATTGGACATGGTGATTGTGTCTCAGGGCCCCTTAGGGTCTGGGTCATCTTGCACGTGGTGGAGCTGTAAGGTGACTTTGCACTGATTACTGCGTGTGTGTAAGACACTGGATCAGACTCCAGAGAGCCAGTTCTTGGTCTGTTTCGGCTTAAATGTCTTCGTTGGTTGCATACGTTTCATTAGATGGCACAGCAGTACCCTGAAGTTTACATTTTTATGTAACAAAACTCATCAGCCAAATCATTAAAATGAAGACAAAAAAATAAAAAAGACATGACATAAAAACCAAAGACCATCATACACACATGACCACTTGAGAAGTGTTTTCAGTTTTCAGCAACTCTCCCTAAAAGGCTTCTCCATTCTTAGCTTCTAAAATCCTTTCAAGTTTCTGTCAATCTGTGGATCAGAATATCTCTAATTACAGGCTATGGCTCTTGGAAAATGAAGCTTGGCTCTCCGTTAAGAAAGAGACACAACTGATAGCATAAAAATGAAAGCCTCTTTGTTGTCGTGTTCCCAGTGAGCACGAAGATTCCTTCCTGAGAGCATTAAAGGAGGTCTCTTTGTGATAGACGACAGCGTTCCGATTTCTCCCAGTGTTTTCTTTTCTCCCGCCAGGTGGTAAAGTTGCTTGCCTTAAACCTCCTGGGTATTTTTTCCCTTTTTATGTTAAAAATGGAAGTTATATTTTTTCTCTGGCCAAAAATGTGGAACTCATCTGAACTCTTTCCTGCGTTGGAGCAACTGCAAGAGCACAGTCTATTCAAGCCTGCATTCAACATAGTGACCTTTGGCTTGCAGTGATGACCTCTGCCAGCAGTGGGACAAGGCAGGTGCCCACAGTTGGCCCTGCTGGAAATACAGAATTAATACTGGGTGCTTCGGAGAAAGGAAACCTTACCCAGCCTGCTGCTGGAGCTCACCCTTGCAGTGAGTGCTAATGAGAGTGATTGTGAGGTGGCAAGCGGGTACTTGTGGCAGTTTGGTTTTCTACCTCCTACAAATTCTACAGTTCTTCCTTGCATGGTAGATCATTGTCATGCAGGGCATTGCACTTGGTTCTCCTTGAATTGGGCTGTCTTCAAGATTGCTCTTAAGCCCAGCTGGTTGAAAAAGGAAACTGATTTCAGATTGTGCTGATATGCAAACTGCTTTAATCAATGACTTCAAGTGACTGCTCTTGGCAAACGACAGAAGCTCTTAACCAATTAAGATGTTTAGGAAGAGATGTTAGGCTTTTGTTAAAATAGTCACTAATCAGCTGAAATGTGTTAAGAGGAGCCTGGAAACAGCTTGGAGTCCTACTTAAATGCAATAAAAGTGTTTTGGTCCTCCCCTTTCAAATTGCAAGCCCAAGGCAAAAAATATGCTGACACAGGAAGAAGTGGCAAGTATAATCTGGTACAGTTAGTCCTGCCTGTTATCCTTGTCAACATAAAACTTAAAAAATGGCATGCTTGTTTCTAAGGCCAGAAAAAGGAAGAGATCTTGGTTCAGCTAGAGCACAGTTTCAGCAGGGCTTGAGAATATTATCAGCATAGATGTCTGTGAACACAGGAGGAAAATTAACCTTTGTGTGTGTGTGTGTGTGTGTGTGTGTGTGGTTTCTTATAGACAGTTGGAGAAAAATCTTTGGTAAATAGTTATGATTAAAGGCCATGCTGTGTACTGAATTGTGTCCTCCCAAAATTCATATATTCAAGTCCTAACCCCTAATGTGGTGGTATTTGGAGGTGGGGCCTTTGGGAAGTCATTAGGTTTAGATGAGGTCCTGAGGGTGGAGCCCTCAGAATGGAATTAGTGCCCATATAAGAAGAGACACCAGCGTTTGTGCTCTCTCTTCTCTCTTCTTTCTCTCTTTTCTCTCTGCCATGTGAAAATACAGGAGAAGGCAACTGTCTGCAAGCCAGGAAGAGAGACCTCACCAAAACCTGAGGAAGATAGGCACAGATGTTAGCTCAGGGCCAGTCTTCCTCAGCAAAAAGAGGAGGATTGGTGGCAGATGTTCACTCAGGGCTAATCTTCCTCAAAAAAAAAAAAAAAAAAACATAGGCACCTGACCTAATATCTGTTGCCAATCTTTTTTTTTTTTCTTCTTTTTCTCCCCAAAGCTCCCCGGTACATAGTTGTACATTCTGGTTGCAGGTCCTTCTGATTGTGCTATGTGGGACACTGCCTCAGTGTGCCTTGATCACCAGGATCCAAACCGGTGAAACCCTGGGCCGCTGTAGCAGAGCATGCAAACTTAACCACTCGGCCACCAGGCCGGCCCCTCTACATTCTTGATAACACTTGTCTTGTCAGTCTTTTCAGTTATAGCTGTTCTAGTGGCAATGTGTTGGTATCTGATTGTGGTTTTAATTTGCAGTTTCTTAAAGACTAACGATGCTGACAGTTTTTTCATGTGCTTATTAGCCATTCATATATCTTCTTTGGTGAAATGTCTATTGAGATCTTTTGCCCATTTTTTAACTGGGTTGTCTTATTGAGATAGAGAGTTTTGTATATATTCTGGATACAAGTCCTTTATCAGATACATAATTTGCAAATATTTTCTACAGTCTGTGGTTTGTCTTTTTAATGACGTCTATTGAAGTGTAACATTCTTAATTTTAATCGTCTGAGTTTATCATTTTTTTCTTTTATGGCCTGTTGTCTTGTTGTCATTATAAGAAATCTTTGCCTAGCCCAAGTCAGAATGGTTTTCTCCTGAAAGTTTAGGTTTATAACCCATTTTGAGTTGACTGTTGTAAATGGGTGTGAGAGAGAGGTCTAGATTCCGTGTTTTTCATGGGGGTAACCACTTGTCCCAGCAGCGTTGGTTGAAAAGACTGTCCTTTTCCCATTGAGCTGCCTCGGCACCTTGTTGAAAATCACTTGACCATAAATGTAAGAGCTTGTTTCTATATTCTTCAATTCTGTTACGTTGATCTCTGTCTGTCCTTCACTAATACATTGTTTTGATTCTTTCGCTTTATAGTAAGCTTTGAAATACCGTAGTATGTCTTCCACTTCGGTTCTTTTCTCAGATTGTATTGGCTCATTTAGGTCCTTTGCATTTCCGTATAAATTTTAGGATCAGCTTTTCAATTTACACAAAAAAGCCCACTTGGACTTTGATAGAGACTGCATTGAGTATATAGAATAATTAAGGGAGAATGTCCATCTTAAAAATATTGAATTTTCGAATCCATCAGCGTGAAATATTTTTCTAATTTTTTAGATCTTATTTACCGTCTCTCCATAATGTTTTGTAGTTTTTAGTGTATATGTCCTGCACTTCTTTTGTTAAATTTTTGCCAAGTATTCTTTTTATTGCTATTGTGAATGGAATTTTTTAGGTTAATTTTTGGATTGTTTGTTGCCGGCATGTGTAAATATTGATTTTTGTGTGTTGATCTTGTATCCTGCAACCTTGTTGAACTTGCTTATTAGTTCTAGTTGTTTTTATACTCCTTAGGATTTTCTACGTACAGGATCACGTTATCTGCAAGTAAAGCGGCTTTACCTCTTCCCTTCTAACTTATATGCCTTTAATTTCTTTTCTCTGATTGTACTGACTGTAACATCCAGAACAATGGTGAACAGAATTGATGAGAGTGAATATTCCTGTTCCTGATTGTAGGGAGAAAGCTTGCAGTCTTTCACCATTAGTATGATGTAAGTTCTAAGTTTTTCTCAGATTCCCTTTATCAGCTTGAAGCTTTCCTCTGTTCCTAGTTGGTTGAGAGTGTCTGTTCTGAATGGGTGTTGAGTTTTGTCAGGTGCATTTTCTACATCTATTGAGATGATCATGTGGGTTTTATTCTTCTATTAATAGGCTATATTATAGTCTTTGATTTTTGGTTGTTAAACCAGCCTTGCCTTGCAGGGATAAATTCTAGTAAATCATGTATATAATCCTTTTTGTGTGTTCCTGAATTCGTTTTGCTAATATTTTGTTAGGATTTTTGTATATGTGTTGATGAGGTGTACTTTTCTGTAGTTTTTTCTTCCGATGTCTTTGTCTGGCTTTGATATTGGGGAAATACAGGCTGCATAGAATGAGCTGGGAAGTATTCTTTCCTCCTCTTCAGGATTCGTGTTATTTCTTCTTTAAATATGTGGTAGAGTTCACCAGTGAAGCCTTCTGGGCTTGGGTTCTTTATGGGAAGCTTTTTAATACTAATTCAGTTATTTCACTTATAGATTTTCAGATGTCAGATTTTCTATTTCTTCTTGAGTCAGTTGTAGTAATTTGTGTCTGTATAAGGATTTATGCATTTCATCTAAGTTATCTATGTTGTTGGCATAACATTGATCATGTTTTTCCCTTATGATATTTTTAAGTTCTGTGCGTTGATAATGATGTCCCCTTTTTTATTCCTGATTTTGATAATTTGTATCTTCTCTTTTTCTTGGTCAATAGAAGTAAAGGTTTATGGATTTCATTTTTTTTTTTTTTTTTTGAGGAATATTAGCCCTGAGCTAACATCTACTGCCAGTCCTCTTCTTTTTGCCGAGGAAGATTGGCACTAAGCTAACATCTATGCCCATCTTCCTCTACTTTACATGTGGGACGCCTGCCACAGCGTGGCTTGATAAGTGGTGTCTAGGTCTACGCCTGGGATCCGAAATGGCGAACTCAACCGCTATACCACTGATCTGCCCCCAGGATTTTTGTTTATCTATTATAGAAGATCCTAACTTGTAATTTTATTGACTTTCTCCGTTATCTTTGTTTTTTTTAAACTTGAACCTGTATTCCTTTTTTTTTTTTTTTTAAAGATCGGCACCTGAGCTAACAACCGTTGCCAATCTTTTTTTTTTTTTTCCTGCTTTTTCTCCC